>NC_143022.1:53647500-53832500 GCF_057628025.1 Oncorhynchus mykiss | reverse complement strand
CATTCTCTCAACCAGCTTCACCTGGAATGCTTTTCCAATCGTCTTGAAGGAGTTCCCTGGGTCATTGTCCTGTTGAAAAACAAATGATAGTCCCACTAAGCGCAAACCAAACTTTTGACTGGTACTGTCTGTTCTTTGTGTTACTTTTTCTGTTAGGTAATAAAAGTTATTTAACAAGCTTCCTGGAGTTTCTGTTCCTCTACACTATATTCATTCTTCATACACATACTCGTTCTGTACAAACTTTTGGGGGACATTGCTCTCCTTTTAAAATAAACAAAAAACCTGACGTTATGTTTTTTTTATTACAATTATTATCTTAGCCTTTTATATTCCAGTTTTTACATTTATACAGATGACTGATCTGTTTACAATATAATATGACCCATAAATAAAATAGTCAACCCAACCAGGCCCTTTTATAGTACATATGCTATCCCCACTTGTCAGGGCTGCAAATGCATACTGGTAAGCCTAAATACAAAAGAAGCACATACATGGAAATAGCTGATGTCATCATACTGTATTCTATAATACCTTTGCTGGCAGAAACTATCATACTTTCATTTTTAAAACCCTGGTTAGCAAAATAGTAGATCCTTTAATAACTGGGGCTCCCGAGTGGTGCCGCGGTCCAAGGCACTGCATCTCAGTGCTAAAGGCGTCACTACAGACCTTGGTTTGATTCCAGGCTGTATCACAACCGGAAGTGATTGGGAGTCCCATAGTGCGGTGCACAATTGGCCCAGCGTTGTTAGGGTTTGGCCATCATTGTAAATGAGAATTTGTTCTTAACTGACTTGCCTACTTAAATAAAGGTTAAAAAAAATAATATGCAATCTGTTTAGTCTTTCAATGCCATTCCACTGACAAACATGTCTGTTTTTTGTCATCCATCTCGAGAAGACATGTAGTACAACCAGTTGGCAAAAGAATTTGGGCATTTGTTGCAAGCAGGCAGGCCATTTCCATATTCCGAACAGTGGCAATGAGAGATCTAGAGGGGGGTTGCAATGCAGACAGTATAATTTAAAAGGGTACTCCACAAAAAAGTTATGAAATTATACAGTTTTTCCCCTTGTGCCCCTTCTTTTTTTTGGACTTAGTCCGTGGGACTCCCCCGTAAGGCGGGGAGGGCAGGCCTGCTACGTGGCTAGGGCTGGGTAGGTTATCATAGTAGTGTCTGTGTGGCTGGGGGATGGGCTGCCCCAGGAAAAAGCCTTCCTCCTCAGACTCAGACTCTGAGGAGGAAGACGAGCAGGTGGAGCACCAGTCATCCTCGCCCCTGTCCCCACACATCCCCAGGAACCTCTCCATGGCTGGGCCCTGCTGGAGCCCGTAATCTGAGGTGGTGTGGTGGGGATGGGGGTGACCAGGTTGGCCCTGGCCATACCTCTGCTGGTTGGGCAGGAAGGTCTGCTGCTGGGGACCCTTGTGGCCGTGGCTCCTATGGCTTCTATGGTCCTCTCTGAAGTACATGCGGTTGGCCCTCTCCTTGGGCACCAGGTGGAGAGCGTTGTCGGAGCGGGACTTGCGGCTGCGGCGCCTCCTGTGGTGATGGTGGTGGTTGTGATGGCGGCCGGAGCTTGAACCAAGAAGCTCCGGGTCCTGCTCTTCAAAGTGGTAGGCACGCCGCCGCGTCCGCTCGCTCATGGGGGGCTGGCGCACTGGCAGGTCACCATAGTGACTGTTGTCAATGACGTCTGGGGAGAACTTGACCTGTTGGGGTCGGGACTGGGAGCGAGTCCTCCTCAACTCCGGGACGTGAGGTGGCTTTGGGGGAGAGGGAAGAGGAGCCGCTTCTTCCTCTGGTACATTCTCCTCCACCTGCTCCAGCTCGGATGTAAGGCTCTTCAGGGAATTGGCACTGCAGTGTAACGTGGAGGAATTGAGAGTTCCCATGTTGCTTGTGTTCTCACAGTTCTCTACCTCAAGCTCCTGGAAGTTTTGTAAGGAGTAGACCAGAGGGCGCTCTTTACTGTCTCCGTTTACTGATGCCGCTGGAAGAAGAAGAAGAAAAGGAGAGAGAATGAGAAAATATGTTTGTACAAGGTGTCTATTCACCACAATGCTGTTTCAAATAGCAATCTGCCATCACAGAACATTGAAAGGTAGTATGCTACACAGATCAAAACCTGGTTAAGCCTAGTCCTGGACTAAAAGGCTATTCCAATAGAGATGTAACATGTCTTACCGGTGATGTTGGACAGTGCCAGTGAGTCCATCGAGTCCCTGACGCTCTGATCTGTCTGTTTCAGCCCATCTGTGATACACTCCAGAGAGTCATCATACCACTGTTTTTCCTCCCTCTGGAAGCCTTTATCCCCGATGCTACCAGCCCTGTGCTCCATCTCCAGCTCCTGGAGCTTTCTGCTGCTAGCAGGGCCTGGGTGGCTACCGTAGGCTGAATCCCCTAACCCATCCTGGGACTGAGCCCAGTACATATCTGCCTGGTACTTCTTACTGGCCAGGCTTTGGCTGCCTGACCCTCCTCCACCTCTCCCAGCCCTTGAGCCCTGAGGCTCACACTGTTTCATCTTGACCTCTGCCTCGGTCATCCACAGATCTGTTGGGGGTCTGGAGTCGACTGTCTCACCCTGCTGGAAGACACCTTGCTCCCCAAACTTGAGCAGCAGCTGTGTCATGTAGTCCTCGTGCTCGGCCCACTCCTCTTCCTCCCGGTCCTCGGGAGCCTCAGTGCCCTCCCTCCCCTTCCAAAATTGCTCCTCGTTGGTTAAACCCAGGTGGGCCAGCTTGTTGGTGAGGGTGTCAGTGTTGCCGGAATCACCGGTGAACCCAGGGAACTTGTAGTTGACGGAGGGCGAGAAGAGGAGTGACTGGCGGCACTGGTCAGCCGAGCGGCTGCTCTTGCCCATGCGGACGCTGCGGCGGGATTCGCGGGAGCGAGCAGACTGGAAGGCGGAGTCAGCAGAGTCCGAGGTGTGGACATCCTCTCCCAGACTGCAGGCCTTGGAGCAGTAAATGCGGCCCTGCTTGGGCAGGAAGGGACAGCCCAGTAGAGAGCTCTTACACTGGGCACAGCAGAAACAACCCTCGGTGGCATGCCAGTGGAGACCGTCATACGTCATCTGGGGATTGTCCACCCCTAGCGGAGAGAAAAATGTGTGTATTTTTTTTAAACACTTTTGTGGTGCGATTCCCTGGATCATTGTCAAGTTCCTCCTAGGCATATGTCATATAACATGTTTATACTGGCTGAGAATAATGACATGTTACCTTACTTGGATCTTTTGCATTGGATGACTAACACGATTTCAGTTTATTGTAGTTTCTGGCATTTCTTTTACAATGGCAGAAGCAGTGGTCTGTCTGCAGTGGTCAGGGCTTACCGATGTGTTCTCTGCAGGCCTCGCAATACTCGGCGAAGAGCGAGCCGAAGCAGCCGCAGCAATATGGCCGCCCGTCCTTCATGATATAGCGCTGTCCCCCCAGCACCGTCTCACACTCGAAACAGGAGAAGTGCTTCATGTGCCAATGACGCCCCTCCGCCTCTGTGCACTCATCAGAGAAGATAACCTGAAGACAGACACACAAACAAGTAGCTTGAGAAGTGCGTCACGCGGCTTGGTTTGGTCTAGCGGTTATTGACGTTGCCTTCAGAGAACATATGTCAGTGTTGGTGTGAGTTCAATTCCGACCCAGCATGGTTTTTAGGAACAATGCTTGGTGTGCCGCCACAATGGCTCTTCACACCCCACACACAAACGTCTCACCTCGTCGCAGGCTGAGCAACGTGGTTTGAGCAGTTCAGCGTGGTGTCGGCCACAGTGGATCTTTCCGTCCTGGTAGAAGTAGATGAGGTCCACCAGCAGTTCGCTACACATGGAGCACGCAAAGCATGCTGGGTGCCAGACCAGCCCAGGACCCGCTCTGGAGGCAAACACCGCCATCTCTCCACCATTGACGCTCTCCCCACACTGTAATGAAAACAACAACACGGACAGGAACAGAGTTTCACTCTCAAACTAGAGGTTGTATACTGTAGTATTTGACTAAGCTCAAAATATTTATACATTCATTTTAGTTTAGAATTAATCGGTATACAGTACCAGCCAATAGTTTGGACACACCTACTCATTCAAGGGTTTTTCTTAATTTTGACTATTTGTAGAATAATAGTGAAGACAACACATGTGGACTCATGTAGTAACCAAAAAGGTGTTAAACAAATCAAAATATAGTTTATATTTGAGATTCTTCAAAGTAGCCACCCTTTGTCTTGATGGCAGCTTTCCACACTCTTGGCATTCTCTGAACCAGCTTTATGAGGTAGTCACCTGGAATGCATTTCAATTAACAGGTGTGCCTTTTTAAAATGTGGAATTTCTTTCCTTAATGCGTTTGAGCCAATCAGTTGTGTTATGACAAGGTAGGTGTGGTATTCAGAAGATGGCCCTATTTGGTAAAAGACCAAGTCCATATTATGACAAGAACAGTTTAAATAAGCAAAGAGAAACAACAGTCCATTACTTTAAGACATTCTGGAAAATGTCAAGAACTTTGAAAGTTTCTTCAAGTACAATTGCAAAAACCATCAAGCCCTATGATGAAACTGGCTCTCATGAGGACCACCACAGGAAAGGAAGACCCAGAGTTAACTCTGCTGCAGAGGATAAGTTCATTAGTTACCAGCCTCAGAAATTGCAGCCCAAATAAATGCTTCACTGAGTTCATGTAACAGACATCTCAACATCAACTCTTCAGAGGAGACTGTGTGTATCATGGTTGAATTGCTGCAAAGAAACCACTGTTAAAGGACAACAATAATAAGAAGAGACTTGTTTGGGCCAAGAAACACAAGCAAAGGAAATTAGACCGGTGGAAATCTGTCCTTTGGTTTGATGAGTCCAAATTTGAGATTTTTGGTTCCAACCGCTGTGTCTTTGTGAGACACAGAGTAGGTGAACTGATGATCTCCGCATGTGTGGTTCCCACCATGAAGCATGGAGAAGGCAGTGTGATGGTGCTTTGCTGGTGACACTGTGATTTATTTAGAATTCAAGGCACACTTAACCAGCATGGCTACCACAGCATTCTGCAGCGATACACCATCCCATCTGGTTTGTGCTTAGTGGGACTATCATTTGTTTTTCAACAGGACAATGACTCAACACACCTCCAGGATGTGTAAGGACTATTTGACCAAGAAGGAGAGTGCTGGAGTGCTGCATCAGATGACCTGGTCTCCACAATCACCCTATCTCAACCCATTTGAGATGATTTGGGGTGAGTTGGACCGCAGATTGAAGGAAACGCAGCCAACAAGTGCTCAGCATATGTGGGAACTCCTTCAAGACTGTTGGAAAAGCATTCCAGGTGAAGCTGGTTGAGAGAATGCCAAGAGTGTGCAAAGCTGCCATCAAGGCAAAGGGTGGCTACTTTTGAAGAATCTCAAATATATTTAGATTGGTTTTACACTTTTTTTGTTCCTACATGATTCCATATGTGTTATTTCCTAGTTTTGATGTCTTCACTATTACCTTTTTCAAAGTAACTTTAGCTAAGTAAAATATATTTTTCCGAAGGGTAGCTTTAGTGTAGCTTGTTAAACTATACAGTATTGTCAGAGCAGCTTCCATGCCCTACTGAGGAGAAAGGGGGGGGGGGGGGGGGGTTGAGAGACGTGGCCAATTCCCTTCCATCTGTGTTGAGACCGCGTCAGTACAGAACATGGCATCTGGTGTTGTTATGGGAATTATGACCGTGAGGCTAACTGTGGTCCACTATGGTCCCACTGCGGTCAGGTTGTCAGGCTCTTGTTTGTTTGTCTCTGTATGCCATGTGGGGACACACAGGCCTTGCTTTTAACATGCACTCTCTCTCTCTCTCTCGCTCTCACACACACAGTACTCACACACGGCAAAACTAAAGCGGGCATTGAACAAGCATCAGCGTTGATGAGAAAACAGCCTTTATCTTGGAGTGGAGTGAGTGATGTTGACTGGCGGGAGAGCCACCAGAGAGCTGTGTTTTGACAAGAGGGCTCCCGAGTGGCGCAGCGGTCTAAGGCACTGCATCTAAGGCACTCAGTGCAAGAGGCATCACTACAGTCCTTGGTTCGAATCCAGGCTGTATCACATCCGGCCCTGATTGGGAGTCCCATAGGACGGCGCATAATTGGCCCAGCGTCGGCCGGGGTAGGCCGTCATTGTAAATAGGAATTTGTTCTTCACTGACTTGCCTAGTTAAATAAAAATGGTGGTCAACCCCAGGCTGCTCAGGACCCATTTGTAAATTGACGAAATAAAACACTGAATGTGGTGCGAGCACAGCAGAGTGCAGTACAGTCCGCCAACCTTCTAATGACTCTCCAAGCCACTGAGAGGCTTTTTAGATTATCGACTGCATGGCTGAAAATCCAGCATATGTTTAGGGATGTCTAGCCTTCTATTCACAATGGGATAAACAAAAAGGCTACATCTCTCTGTAATCGGTTTCTCAATAGTATACATAAGTTACTTGAGTAATGTGGATCAGTGTGTCCTGTTAGGGACTGAGGTAAGGTGAGAGAGGCAGAGCGGGGACGTACATGTTCACAGACACTGTGTAGCAGGGCCCGGGGCAACAGTTTGAGGGAGCCCCTCCCCAGTGCCTCCTTCTTCCTCTGCACACTGAACATGTGGAGCTCCTTCTTCTCCTCCTCACTGAGAGACTGGCAGTATCGCACCTGGGGGGAGGGAGGGAAAGTGAGGGAGGGAGAGGGATAGAAGAAACAGTCAAACACAGGGAAAGTGGACTTTTTATTGTACAACCACAAACGGAGCAAAGAGTGACAACCAACATGAGGGAGTGGAGTCGACGTCAAACTAGGAGGAAATAGGTATTTTAGTGTTTTAGTAAAACGCACACAGGTCAGTCCTTCAATCATCATCAGACAGAGAGAAAGTTGAGCTGCATACCAGGGCATGTTCAACAAAGCCATCTCTTGCCCTCCCACCTCCGTCATCCCCACTCCAATCCTCCACCCTAAACCTAAGCCTGGCTTAGCTCTGACTGAGAACTATTTTAACACCCCCTTTTTGATGCCTCCCTCCTAAACCGCTAACAAGGGAAGGCAGACATTAACAGTTTACACAAACAAGGGTTGTGTTTAGAGTGAAATCACGAGAGGGCGAGCAACAAAGAGACACGGGGTAGGCAGCTCGGGCAGTGGTGCCACTGTTAGTGGCGGTGGCATAAAGAAAGACTTTCTCTTTCAGCAGCGTCCCACAGTTCCGTCCCAATAATGCCTTGCCGTCCCACAGTTCTGTCCCCATAAAGACCACATCTAGGACAAGAATCCTGCTAGCGGGGGCTCCCAGCACATCATTAAGTCAAAAGACGTATTGTGCCCACGCCATTTCAGTCTGTGACCCAGTGTGGGACCAAGGGACTAAAAACTCTGTGATGCCGGCAACGTGAATGTCTTGTCCTCCCGCACATGACCAGAATGGCGTGGAGCTATAGGTGACAGGGATGGAGTGAATTCCATTTCAACTCCGTCAACTGGAAGTCAAATAAAATGTTGTTTTTGCCTGGAGAATTGGACTTGGAAGTTTATTTCTAGTCTGAATTTAAATGGAATTGACACCAACCCTGGTAGGTAGTAAGGTGGTGTTAAACAGAGGTTCACTGAAAGGCAGTGAAAGACCAGGGTCGGACACAGCCCTTCAAACAACATTGAGTCCAAAAAAAGGGGATGGGAGGGATGGATTTGCGGGGAAATGGGTGCTATCCTTCTGTGAGACCTGCCCTGTTACGATGCCTTTAATGAGAGGGCTCACTGGGATGCATTTTATGACACATGCATAAACACTCACACACTAGAGACACACACACAGTTTATGAACTACACACACCCATGCATGCACATACACACACAAACTCTTTGGAGTCTTACCTCATTGTCATGCGGAGGCAGTTGATACAGGAGTTGTTTGATTCTGAACTTCTCTCCGGGACTGTTAACATAAGGGACCTTGTCCTCTGGCAGACAGGAGAAGTACAGCTGGACCTGGACCATAGACAGCAAAATAGAGATGTTTAGAGACAGTAACAAATTCATCTTTCTTTTAAATATGTGTATTTGACCCTTGCGAGAATTGAACCTTGGCGTTGGTAGCGCCATGCTTCCACCTACCACACAAACAAATTAGCCCGGAGGGTTGCCTATACTGTGAAGTAACACGGAAGTCAAATGTTCTTGGTTAAGAACATGAAAACAGCCCTGACCTTTTTCCAACTCCCTGTTGAAAGACGAGCACCTTCACAGATTTCTCTTAACCTATTTCACTGTCCCAGATTAGATGTTATTCAGTACACTAGGAATAATAATATACCTACCCAGACTGCCCCTGGATAATGGGCTGCGTGCGTGTATGTGCGTGCGTTTGTGTGTCCCTACCCTAAAAGTTAGCACATCGCGGGCTCCTTTCTTGTGAGACAGACAGACTTGTCAAGCACCACCCCAAAGCCACTTAGAGACAGGATGTGTATATTTTTATTTACACACTCGGGCATGGAAAAGTCTGCTAGTGATTAGTAGAAATCTTGGCAGATCAGAGAAGGCTGGAGAAGGCCTTTAGTCGTGGATCAGGACCCCATTGCTCACCCCGTCCTGCTGGTTTCTGGCAACACCAGGCTCGGCTCGGAGCGGGCATCGCCACGGCTGCCTTTTACAGGCCTGTCACAAACAGAGTCCACTTGTGCTATGTGGCACTCTCCCAAGTACCGGGGAGGCCTCCTTCCCTTCCTTCTCTCATCGGTCTCACTCTCTCCCTCCCTTCCCTTACTCCCCTCACTCTATCCCCCTCTCCCTCCCTTTTAAAAAGCACACATGGAAGCAATGAAGGGTGATCGGGGGAGAAAAAGATAAAGGGGAGAGAAGGGACCGAAGCAACAGGGAGAACCCTGCCTCTAAAGCCTCCCCTTTGTGTGTAAATGCATGGGTTAACTGTAATGCCTTTACAGCAGCTATTCTGTGGAACGGCCCTGTAGTGCACATTATGGGGTGATCACTACAGTGGAGAAACACACAGCCCTGGAGGAAGGGCGTCTGTCAGTGTACTGTTCTGTAACCCTTGGCCTGGGGAGGTGGATATAGGGGGCAATAGAGCAGCAGGAAGCCCCCTCTACACAGGAGACAAGAACATCCCACCTTTTTAATCTGGTGTCTGTAATGACCCTTCCCCGTAAAGTAGCCTTCAGTGGTGGTCAACGACCCAGAGGGGCAAAGTAGTAACCAGCCCAGTCGCCCCAAGGGTCAAAGTGCCACGGTGACAGTTAAACAGTTAAAGACAGGCAGCTTTGTCCTGCTTCAGGTTGACAAGCCCTCCCGCTGCACTGCCCACCACCACAAAAACCTGAGGAGGCCTGGTAATTTACCTAATGGAGTTATGACAAGGAGAATAATGACAGAGAAAGCTACTGTGGTATTTTTCAGCTCCTATCTAAAAAAGCAAATCTGCTTCTGGGCTTTTGCGCGGGTAGCCTAGTGGTTAGAGCGTTGGACTAGTAACCGAAAGGTTGCAAGATCGAATCCCCGAGCTGACATGGTAAAAATCTGTCGTTCTGCCCGATCAAGGCAGCCACTGTTCCCTGGTAGGCCATCATTGAAAATAAGAATTTGTTCTTAACCGACTTGCCTAGTTAAATAAAGGTCAAATTAAAATAAAAAGTTGGTAACAGCATGACACTAGAAACGGCAAGGTCGGTGGGTTCAATTCCCACCAGTAATCATCACATACTGCTTTGTCATTTTGTGGAACAGGGGAACAGCGGTTGTATTCCATATGTGGCATATTAGTGGCATATAGTGTTGAATTTAAGGGGCATGCATTAGAACTGGGGGGTGCTGTGTAGATTTTGGCGCGTCTCACCTGTTCGGGTCTGAGGCCGGGCGGCACCCAGGCATACTCCTCCAGGGCACATCCGGAGTCGTCGTCTGACGTGGAGCTCCTCTGGAAGCCATAGTTCAGTCGACTTTTGACCTTCTGTTCCATCACAGACCGTGGGCCCCGCACCCCGACCTGGTAACCACACGCACTCTCCGGGTTCATCACACACCACGCCGTCTACTGCAGAGAGAAAGAAGGAGAGCGGGAGAGAGAGAGAGGGATGTGTTACTTCAGGGCGAAAGTATTAAGCTTTTCGCACTACTGAGTCGAGCCGAACCAAGCTGTGCTGATATGGACTGGTAACCCATCCACGATAGTTGCTATAAAACACGCTGAACCCCCCTCCCCTTATCGTTCCAGGAATCTCAGTCTCAGCAGTCACTGAGTCACTATACCACCACTTTCATGTGGGATGTTTTCCCCGAAAGGCACTGAGAGGGGATCTGGGTAACACTTAAGTTCTTCTGGTGACGATTTGCCTTTACGATTCACAAATCACAATGGTACTATTTTTTTGCCATTGTGGCCGTGTTTCATCATGATGGGTCCCCGTCATGTGGCTTGGGTCGAAAACCATTATAAAACTCCCCCAGTTTGGCAAGTTCATTTTACGAGGTGATGCCTTGACTTGTTGTGAGACCTTTACAGACTGCTTGTATTACAGTACCTGAATTCTACATCGACTTCAACAACGGACTGCACATTCCACCTTCATACTGTAATTACTTTTCCTTTCAGCACAGACGTGAGAGCAAAACCAGGCCGAGCAGACTCACACTTTAAAATTTCACCTTATCACCTTATCTGTTCAGCACATGCTTCAGAGACCGATGAGTTACACACTGAGTGTACAAAACATTAAGAACACCTGCTCTTTCCGTGGCATAGTCTGACCGGGTGAATCCATGTGAAAGCTATGATCCCTTATTGATGGCACTTGTTAAATCCACTTCAATCAGTGTAGATGAAGGGGAGGAGATATGTTTAAGAAGGATTTTAAAGCCTTGAGACAATTGAGACATGGATTGTGTATGTGTGCCACTCAGAGGGTGAACAGGCAAGACCACAGATATACAGTCGTGGCCAAAAGATTTGAGAATGACACAAATATACATTTCCACAAAGTTTGCTGCTTCAGTGTCTTTAGATATTTTTGTCAGATCTTACTGTGGAATACTGAAGTATAATTACAAGCATTTCATAAGTGTCAAAGGCTTTTATTGACAATTACATGAAGTTGATGCAAAGAGTCAATATTTGCAGTGTTGACCCTTCTTTTTCAAGACCTCTGCAATCCGCCCTGGCATGCTGTCAATTTTGTTTGTCCACCCGCCTCTTGAGGACTGACCACAAATTCTCAATGGGATTAAGGTCTGGGGAGATTCCTGGCCATGGACTCAAAATATCGATGTTTTGTTCCCCGAGCCACTTAGTTATCACTTTTGCCTTATGGCAAGGTGCTCCATCATGCTGGAAAAGGCATTGTTCATCACCAAACTGTTCCTGGATGGTTGGGAGAAGTTGCTCTCGGAGGATGTGTTCTTTATTCATGGCTGTGTTCTTAGGCAAAATTGTGAGTGAGCCCACTCCCTTGGCTGAGAAGCAACCCCACACATGAATGGTCTCAGGATGCTTTACTGTTGGCATGACACAGGACTGATGGTAGCGCTCACCTTGTCATCTCCGGACAAGCTTTTTTCTGGGTGCCCCAAACAATCGGAAAGGGGATTCATCAGTGAAAATGACTTTAACCCAGTCCTCAGCAGTCCAATCCCTGTACCTATTGTAGAATATCAGTCTGTCCCTGATGTTTTTCCTGGAGAGAAGTGGCTTCTTTGCTGCTCTTCTTGACACCAGGCCATCCTCCAAAAGTCTTCGCCTCACTGTGCGTGAAGATGCACTCACTCCTGCCTGCTGCCATTCCTGAGCAAGCTCTGGTGGTGCCCCGATCCCATAGCTGAATCAACTTTAGGAGATGGTCCTGGCGCTTGCTGGACTTTCTTGGAGCCTTCTTCACAACAATTGACCCCCCCCCCCCCCCCTTGAAGTTCTTGATGATCCGATAAATGGTTGATTTAGGTGCAATCTTACTGGCAGCAATATCCTTGACTGTGAAGACCTTTTTGTGCAAAGCAATGATGATGGCACGTGTTTCCTTGCAGGTAACCATGGTTGACAGAGGAAGAACAATGATTCCAAGCACCACCCTCCTTTTGAAGCTTCCAGTCTGTTATTCGAACTCAATCAGCATGACAGAGTGATCTCCAGCCTTGTCCTCATCAACACTCACACCTGTGTTAAAAAGAGAATCATTGACATGATGTCAGCTGGTCCTTTTGTGGCAGGGCCGAAATGCAGTGCAAATTATTTTGGGGGATTCAGTTCATTTGCATGGCGAAGAGGGACTTTTTAATTAATTGCAATTCATCTGATCACTCTTCATAACATTCTGGAGTATATGCAAACTGCCATCATACAAACTAACGCAGCAGACTTTGTGAAAATTAATAATTGTGTCATTCTCAAAACTTTTGGCCACGACTGCACAGTGCATTCGGACTTTTTCCACATTTTGTTATGTTACAGCCTTATTGTAAAATGTATACAATTTGTTTTTTTCCCTCATCAAACTACACACAATACCCCATAATGACAAAGCAAAAACAGTTTAGGATTTTTTTGCCCTATGTAATAAAAAAAATCTACTGAAATATCACATTTACATAAGTATTTACACCTTTTCCTCAGTACTTTGTTAAAGCACCTTTGGCAGTGATTACAGCATCGAGTCTTCTTAGGTATGATGCTACAAGCTTGGCACACCTGTATGTGGGGAGTTTCTCCCATTCTTCTCTGCAGATCCTGTCAAGCTCTGTCAGGTTGGATGGGGAGTGTCGCTACACAGCTATTTTCAGGTCTTTCCAGAGATGTTGGATCGGGTTAAAGTCCGGGCTCTGGCTGGGCCACTCAAGGACATTGAGAGACTTGTCCTGAAGCCACTCCTGCGTTGTCTTGGCTATGTGCTTAGGGTCGCCGTTGGAAGGAGAAGCTTTGCCCCAGTCTGAAGTCCAGAGCACTCTGAAGCAGGTTTTCATCAAGGATCTCTCTGTGCTTTCCTCCATTCATCTTTCCCTCGATCCTGACTAGTCTCCCAGTCCCTGCCACTGAAAAACATCCCCACAGCATGATGCTGCCACCACCATGCTTCACCGTAGGGATGGTGCCAGGTTTCCTCCGGGCGTGGCGCTTGTCATTCAGGCCAAAAAGTTCAATCTTAGTTTCATCAGACCAGAGCATCTTGTTTCTCATGGTCTGAGAGTCCTTTTACTGAGTCTTTTACTGAGGAGTGGCTTCCGTCTGGCCACTCTATCATAAAAGCCTGATTTGTGGAGTGCTGCAGAGATGGCTCTCCTTCTGGAAGATTCTCCCATCTCCACAGAGGAACTCTGGAGCAATGTCAAAGTGACCATCGGGTTCTTGGTCACCTCCACCAAGGCCCTTCTCCCCTGATGCTTAGTTTGGCCGGGCGGCCAGCTCTAGGAAGAGTCTTGGTGGTTTTAATCTTCTTCCATTTAAGCATGATGGAGGCCACTGTGTTCTTGGGGACCTTCAATGCTGCAGAATGTTTTGGTACCCTACCCCCGATCTGTGCCTCGACACAATCCTGTCTCGGAGCTCTACGGACAATTCCTTCAACCTCATGGCTTGGTTTTTGCTCTGACATGCACTGTCATCTGTGGGACCCTATACAGACAGGTGTGTGCCTTTCCAAATCATGTCCATTAAATTGAATTTACCACAGGTGAGCTGCAATCAAGTTGTAGAAACATCTGAAGGATGATCAATGGAAACGGGATGCACCTGAGCTCAATTTCGAGTCTCATTGCAAAGGGTCTGAATATTCATGTAAATAAGGTATTTCTTTTTTTTTATTAGCAAACATTTCTAAACTTGTTTTCGCATTGTCATTATGGGGTATTGTGTGAAGATTGATGACAGACATTTTTATTTATTTAATCCATTTTAGAATAATAACATAACAAAATGTGGGAAAAGTCAAGGGACTTGAATGCTTTTGGAATGTACTGTAAGTGCCTTTGAATGGGTAATGGTAGTAGGTGCCAGGCGCACCGGTTACAACGCTGCTGGGTATTTCACGGTCAACAGTTTTCTGTGTGTATCAATGATCCACCACCCAAAGGACATCCCGCCAACTTGACACAACTGTGGGAAGCATTGGAGTCGACGTGGGCCAGCATCCCTGTGGAACGCTTTTGACACCTTGTAGAGTCCATACCCCGACAAATTGAGGATGTTCTGAGGGAAAAAATGGGGAGGGGATGCAACTCAATATTAGGAAGTTGTTCTTGATGTTTTGTACACTCAGTGTAGCTCATCATGATGCTATGTCTCTTTGATTGAGGGTAACACATGTTAGGCTAAAGCAATGGTTACATCCCAAATGGCACCCTAGAGTATATAGTGTAGTACTTTTGACCAAAGCTCTATGTTTAAAAGTAGTGCACTATATAGGGGATATTCTCTACAGCTGAAGAATGGAGCTGGAGGGAATAGTGGCAGTTTTACGGGCTCCTGACCAATTGTTCTATTTTGTGTATTTTTTTCATGCTGATCTCAACTTTTTTGTACGTAATGTTTCCACCATCGTTTCCTATGACCGAAAAGAGCTTCTGGAGTCTCAAGGTTCTGCTCGCCGGAGTTAAAATACATCATGATAAGTTGTTTACCAAAATTTTTACCACCACAAACCGATGCTAAGACCGCACTCAACGAGCTGTATAGGGCCAAAAGCAAACAAGAAAATGCTCACCTAGAGGCAGTGCTCCGAGTGGCCGGTGACTTTAAAATCCGTTTTACCTCATTTCTACCAGCATGACACCTGTGCAACTAGAGGCAAAAAAACTAGATCATCTTTACTCCACACACAGAGACATTCAATGTTCTCCCTGCCCCTTAATTTGGCAAATCTGACCATAACTATATCCTCCTTATTCCTGCTTACAAGCAAAAACTCAAACAGGATGTACCAGTACCAGATGACTGAAGCGGTCAGATGAAGCAGATGCTTAGCTACAAGACTGTTTCGCTATCACCGACTGGAATATGTTTCTGGGATTCATCTGATGGCATTAAGAAACATCAGTCACCGGCTTCATTAATAAGTGCATTGACAATGTCATCCCTACAGTGTGCGTACGTCCATATCCCAACAAGAACCCATGGATTACAGGCAACATCCGCATCCGCTTTCAAGAAGCGGGAAACTAATCCGGAAGCTTATAAGAAATCACGCTACACCTTCTGACGAACCATCAAACAGGCCAACCATCAATACAGCACCAAGATTGAATCATATTACACTGGCTCTCATGCTTGCGGATGTGGCAGGGTTTGCAAACTATCACGGATTACAAGCTGTGACGCGAGTTTACCAGACAAGCTAAATTCCTTATATGCTTGCTTTGAGGCTAGCGACACTGAACCATGCATGAGGGCACAAGCTGTTCGGGACGACTCTGTGATCACGCTCTCCGTAGCTGATGTGAGTAAGACCTTCAAACAGGTTAACATTCACAAGGCCGCAGGGCCAGATGGATTACCAGGACGCATACTCAGAGCATGCACTTACCAGCTGGCAAGTGTCTTCACTGACATTTTCAACCTTCCCCTGACCCAGACTGTAATATCTACATGTTTCAAGCCAACTCCCATAGTCCCTTTGCCCAAGGACGCTAAGGTAACCTGTTTAAATGTCTATCGCCCTGTAGCACTCGCATTTGTAGCCATGAAATGCTTTGAAAGGCTGGTCATGGTTCACATCAACAACATCATCCCAGACACTGTGGACCCACTCCAATACCATCCCAACAGATCCATAGATGATGCAATCTATATTGCACTCCACACTGCCCTTTCCCACCTGGACAAAAGGAACACCTACGTGGGAATTCATTCATTGATCATTGACTACAGCTCAGTGTTCAACGCCATAGTTCCCTTCCAAACTCATCGCTAAGTAAAGGACCCTGGGATTAAACACCTCCCTCTGCAACTGGATCCTGGACTTCCTAACTGGCCACCCCCAGGGGGTGAGGGTAGGCAACCACACATCCGCCACACTGACCCTTAACATGGGGGCCCCTCAGGGGTGTGCTTAGTCCACTCCTGTACTCCTTGTTCACTTACGACTGTGCACGACTCCAACACCATCATTACATTTTCAGATGACACTATGGTGGTAGGCCTGATCACTGACGCGATGAGACAGCCTACAGGGAGGAGGTCAGAGACCTGGCAGTGTGGTGCCAGGACAACAGCCTCTCCCTCAACGTCAGCAAGGCAAAGAAGGCAAAGAAGCTACTACTGGAAACGGAGGGCTGAGCACGCCCCCATCCACATCGACGGGGCTGTAGTGGAGCAGGTTGAGCGCTTCAAGTTCCTAGGTGTCCACATCATTCAGAAATGATCATGGTCCACCCACATCAACACAGTCGTCTCTTCCCCCTCAACGATGGAACAGTAGTGGAGAGGGTAGCAAGTTTTAAGTTCCTCGGCATACACATCACTGACAAACTGAATTGGTCCACTCACACAGACAGCATTGTGAAGAAGGCGCAGCAGCGCCTCTTCAACCTCAGGAGGCTGAAGAAATTTGGCTTGCCACCAAAAGCACTCACAAACTTCTACAGATGCACAATCGAGAGCATCCTGGCGGGCTGTATCACCGCCTGGTACGGCAACTGCTCCGCCCTCAACTGTAAGGCTCTCCAGAGGGTAGTGAGGTCTGCACAATGCATCACCGGGGGCAAACTACCTGCCCTCCAGGACACCTACACCACCCGATGTTACAGGAAGGCCATAAAGATCATCAAGGACATCAACCACCCGAGCCACTGCCTGTTCACCCCGCTATCATCCAGAAGGCGAGGTCAGTACAGGTGCATCAAAGCTGGGACCGAGAGACTGAAAAACAGCTTCTATCTCAAGGCCATCAGACTGTTAAACAGCCACCCCTAACATTGAGTGGCTGCTGCCAACACACTGACACTGACTCAACTCCAGCCACTTTAATAATGGGAATTGATGGGAAATTATGTAAATATATCACTAGCCACTTTAAACAATGCTACCTTATATAATGTTACTTACCCTACATTATTCATCTCATATGCATACGTATATACTGTACTCTATATCATCGACTGTATCCTTATGTAATACATGTATCACTAGCCACTTTAACTATGCCACTTTGTTTACATACTCATCTCATATGTATATACTGTACTCGATACCATCTACTGTATCTTGCCTATGCTGCTCTGTACCATCACTCATTCATATATCCTTATGTACATATTCTTTATCCCCTTACACTGTGTACAAGACAGTAGTTTTGGAATTGTTAGTTAGATTACTTGTTGGTTATTACTGCATTGTCGGAACTAGAAGCACAAGCATTTCGCTACACTCGCATTAACATCTGCTAACCATGTGTATGTGACAAATAAAATTTGATTTTGATTTGATTTGATTTTGATTTGATTTGAAGAGGCTGAAAATATTTAGCATGGGCCCTCAGATCTTCAAAACGTTTTACAACTGCACCATTGAGAGCAACTTAACTGGCTGCATCCCTGCTTGGTATGGCAACTTCTTGGCATCCAACCGCAAGGCGCTACAGAGGGTAGTGCGTAAAGACAAGTACATCACTGGGGCCAAGCTCACTGCCATCCAGGACCTCTATACCAGGCGGTGTCAGAGGAAGGCCCTAAAAACTCTTCATTCTGCTACCGCACGGCAAGCGGTACTGATGCACCAAGTCTGAAACCAACAGGACCCTCAACAGCTTCAACCCCCAACCCATAAGACTACTAAATACTTTGTCCGGGTAGCTATTGGTTAACTACTTAACAATCTGCATTGACCTTTTTTTGCACTAACTCTCTTTTGACTCATCACACACACTGCTGCTACTGTTTATTATAAATCCTGATGCCCTAGTCACTTTATCCCTACACATATGTAAATATCTACCCCAATTACCTCGTACCACTGCACAATGACTCTACTGGTACCCTGTGTATATAGACAAGTTATCGTTCCTCATTTCTTATTTATTCCTTGTGATATTGTTTTTCTATTATTTCCCTCTCCGCATTGTTGTGAAGGGCCCGTAAAGTAAGCATTTCACCGGTAGCCTACACCGGTTGTTGACAAAGCATGTGACAAATCAAATTGGATCTCTCTATATGAGGCTAATGAATAGGATGTAAGATCTCAAGATAAAAGGGTTCCCTCACTGTAGCTCTGTATAAACAACAGTACCCTGGCCTTAAGAGGCACAAATCCCCGTGGATCCCAGAGCCATATGGGGAACGTCCAAAGCCCCTGCTCTTTTCCCCCTCGCTCTCCTTTTTCTTTCCTTCCCTCTCTCTCCTTCTTCTCCTCGGCTGTTTTTGTTTTTCAACCTGCCACAGCGAGAGAGGGAAGAAGGGTGTCTGTCTGTCTCTCTGATCATCCTTTATTCTTTGGAATGGATATAGGGAAGAGACAGAGGGGACTCGGGGGAGGAAGTCAGGGCGAGGAAGTCAGGGATGGATGGAAAGATGGGGATGACAGAAGAGTGGACCCTGACACGGAGAGACACAAATAGGGCAGATGGATTAAAGAATGACTCGCCGCGACGCTGAGCCACCACACGCACGCAAGCTTGCACCCGCATGCACAAACCTACCCACACTCACACAGCTGACCGGACACACAGGAGAGCAGTGTGTGTCCAGGGAGATACATTGAGAAGTGGAAAAGCAAGGGGACTAATCTGTCTTGTCACTGAAATCACTGAGCTGAGGCAGCAGAAGGTTTCAGGGCCTCCTCAGTTCTTTGCGTGTAGCTTACATTTCAAGAGAGCAATGACAAAACAGCTTTGACATACAATACATTTTTGCTCTGTGAGGATGGAAGGGAAACACATTCATACAACGCTCAAGTAGTAGTAGCAGTAGTACAGTTCTACCAATACTACTACTGCTGCAGAGGTGGAGGCGACTACAACTACTACATACTATACAAATGCTACTCTGAGCTGTACAAGTCATGCTGAAAGGCCTTGTATGACATATAGGCATGGAGTAAATGAATAGGCTGTTGTGGCCATTTCTCAAAGGAAGGGCCACAGCTCTACAGCTCTGACAATGAGACTCCACATCCCTCCCCAGCCAGTGGTCAGCACACCCCCTTGTACCCCTGCTTCCACCCCCCCACGGCTGGGCAGGCACACAGGGCTGGGGAGGGCTGTGGGGACACAGCTGAGAAAACCAGCCACACTTGACTGGTGCCTTTGAAGAAGTCAGGCATGACAGTAGTGGGCCAGAATTCACTCTCTCAATTAAATTAAATTAAATTCAAGGGCTTTACTGGCAAATTTAACATGTGTTTCATATGTTAACATTGCCAAAGCAAGTGAAGTATATAATAAATAAGTTAAATAAACAATTAAAATTAACAGTAAACATTACACTCACAGATGTTCCAAAAGAATAGAGACATTTCAAATGTCATATATAGTCTCTCTCTCAGAATGGCATATATGCATGAATGCCTGAGTGTGGTTCTCGCACACAAAGACAGATATGCAGGCAGGCAAGCAGTCACACACACCCCTCCTCTGACAAGAGGCCAAACTGTTTAAGTGTCAGCTGTATGCCCTGCGTCCTGTTTCTCGTTTAGTTACGACTCTTTGTGAGATAGCAGCAGCAGAACACACACACTACACACACACAGAGCAGCACAGTCCGCATGCCTAGTGCCTGGACCTCCTGAGGAATGAGTGATTAACTGCCCAACACAGGGCAGGCAGACAGCCAGACAGGCAGCTACCAAACAGCTATTCATACCCACAGAACAGCACTCCACTTAAGGACAGCCTGCCTGCCTGAACACCCTTCCTTCCAATAACCCATATCTCACTCATGCCAACACCTGGCATGCCTGCCCTCCACAAGGCTGCTCACACACAACAAGACACACAGTGCATCCACTCAGACACGAGCATGATGGATGACGCCTGTAGAAGTGGATGCTTCAGCGTTGTACCATGATGCATGTCTGCGTTGTGCTAGGAGGTGTCAAGTCAGGCAGATGGGGTTGGTACGATAGACACCTCCCACTTAAAACACCTTGCGAAGCAGCTTCAGCCTTCAACAATAGAGCCTTTCATAGTGAATCAACTGTGGAAGGCATGTTCCATCAAGAGCCTGGTTCTCTCTACAGTCTCTCTTTCTGTGTCTCGCTCTCTCTCTGTCTGTCGATCTCTGTTATCTCTGCTGCATTCATGGCGGTTGGAGTCTTTCAAAACCAAGATAACTTGTCAGAGTCAGAGGTGCGAAATAAGACACTTCTTGTTCTATTCACATCTATTGACTTGCAAATGACTTGCAAATGAGACTGCAATAACTTTAAAATATGTGGGCTTGTTGGAGGAGCGAGAGTGTAGTGGGTTGGGGAGATAGAGGCTAACTATAGAGAAAGTTCAGCCAGAGCGTAGAGCAGAGTAGAGAGAGAGAACATGACTGTAGCAGCATGGGCTTTGCTTTATGAGGGGGGGGGGGGGGGGGGGGGGGTTACATATGACTTTCATTAGAGAGAAAGAGAGGGAACGAGAGAGATGTTTGCTTTCACATGTCAGAGACGAAGCCTCTCTTCACTGATCTTTCAGAGCAGAACCTCCCTCAGCAGAATGTCAAGTCGGAGGTATAGCCAGATCCAGATAGGTGAAACATGAATACAGGATACTGAGACAATACCTCATGTGTTTAGCAATGCCATTCCTTGAACCACATCGGCAAGTATGCTAATTCTCACCTCAGATGTCAGCCAACTTTGTTTCAATCTACTGACTGACTGTACAAGCCATCGTACACACACGGAATTCTGACAAACTCTCAACCCTTTACGGGCTGAGTTGAAAAGATAGCTCCCACAAGGGACTTGTGGTTAGTTCCTGTTGCCCTCTCTCGCCCACCCCCCACCCAGTCCCTCCCGGCTGGGGGCTACAAGGTCTCTGTTTTGGCAAATCGGTCAGAAATGCATCCGAGGCAAAAAAAAAAAGTCAAGCCCTGTTAACAAGCATCTTTACAAAGGCTGTTAAACATTCAAGACTGCAGGGGTCTGGGTAGCATGGGAGGAGGGGGGATTGGCAGGTTAGAGGTAGACCGTGCTGGGGTAACCAGTGACTATAGACTCCTATGGAAATGCTAAATGCGCTATGAATTACAATGAAGAGTAAAGTTCTGTCATGGTATGAGGAAAATTACAGGGGCTGTGCTACTGCCATACAGACAGCATAGAGGCGAAACCACCTGACAGTGACAGTCCCGCAAGATCATTTAAACCACGAGTCATGATTGGCAGCCACTCACTTCAATGACATCCCCCTGTCTAAACTCATCGGTTGAAAAGGTGTCCTCCAAATAAGGAAACTATTGTGTTACCATACACACTAAAATAGTCTACTATGTTAGATAAACAACCCTTTGTGAGAGGAAGATAACCAGCTGCTGGTCTGAATTACTGTCATAATTCCTCAAAGAGACGTGTGACGGACAAGCCCACAACCCAACAAGCACACTGATCACATGTGACTCTGTCAGCGGGTCTGGACTGTACATGTCTGATTCGGCGCAGGCTCACCCACAGACTCATTCTGGATAGGGTCTACCTGTGCGTCCCAAATGACACTCTATTACCTATTTAGTGCACTACTTTTGACCAGGGCCAATAAAAGTAGTGCACCATACAGGGAATATGGTGTCAGTAAGGATGGACCCTAGGTCTACTTGCAGAGAAAACAATGTATTCCGTTCAAAAGTCTCAGGTTCTCCAGTTCATATTCAGACAAGTCTTTTTTTTCTTCCTCCGTCTGTCGAACAAGATGTTTCTCTCGTCAAGATGTGCAGAACAGATGATTTCAAATCAAATGAGCACGTGTACTCAGATTACGACTTGTCACCTGTTGGCACTTGATAAAACCAGCCCCTTGTACGATACCTGGCACTTAAATAAAGAAACACTAGCCTACATATAAACCATTTGGAAAAGATACAAGTGTTTCAGATTTGAAACGATTGGATCTTTGGGAATCAACTCCGCAACTCTTTCACATGAATGAAATAAAAACGCATCATCCAATACATACATTATCCAACTATCCAATGTACGGAAAACATGAGCAGAAAGAACTGTCCAAATTATTTGACAAGTTTCTCACAGCTCTGTCTGTCCCATATCAAAGAGTTGCCGGCAGGCTACAGTTTGGCTGACCTCTGTGCCTCCCGCCATCGCAGGGGGGTGTTATTCCAAGATCAAATGGGTGTGAGAGAGGGAACTCCTAACCCTCAGAACTTCTAACCCTGCCTGCCATGGACTGAGAGAAGGACCACCTGCACGCGACAGCCTGCCTGGCCTGCACCCGGTTCTCAACACACATGCAGCTGTCACACAGCTAGCTCAACATCAACCACACTACTGATCAAATACATATAGCATTACAGGACCCAAAATCTCAGACTCAGTAAGCCTAAATTCTGATTACCAATGTCCATACTAGCACACCACTTAGAATGCATTCATATTAAATATTATTTTCCTTAAAAAAGAAGGGACTGAGTACAAAACAAAAAAATAAATGCGACCCATCTTACCAATAAAACAGTTAAAAATCACTATTTAAATCCAGTTTAAACCTAGAAGTGTGAGACATTTAAAAATGTCAAAATGTCCCATTTTAAATGTCAATGTTTTTCTTTCTGCCATACCGGTACAACTAGGATACATGCCATTGAAAATCTGCTTTTTTTTATCCACTACTGTAAAGTTCCTTTGGCGGAGCCCTTAGTGGTCTTACCTCTGTGCAGAAAGCTCTCCTGAGCAGGCTCTTATCACTACTAAATCCTGTCTGTTATTCTCCACTGGCTCTGGGCTACATGGCTCTCGGCTCAGCCTCTCCTCTTTCAATCTCCCTCTACGGTAGCTCAAAGATCCAGGACAGCAACCTCTCCTCCTTCAGCTTCTGCTGGCTCAGCCTCCTCTCCAGTCTCCCTCTACTGTAACTCACAATCCAAGACAGGATCCTCCTCTCCTCTCTCCAGTTTCCCTCTACTGTAACTCTACTAAATCCAGGACAGTAACAGGCTCACAGCAGCCTAGCCCCCCCTCCTCTGCCTTCTCTCCCTCTTCCAGAGCTGTCAGCACAGCCACATTCCATATCAAAGTAGGGAAAGAGTGTAAAACCAGAGAGGTGTATGTTCTGTGTGTGTAAACTGACTGTTTGAGGGTGTGTGTGGAGGACTGTTCAACCAGATGATCATCCCACTACTCCCACACTCTTCCACCTCCGTAAATCCCCGTATCCCACCCCCTAACCCCTCTTCCCACCCCCTAACCCAGCCACTCAGAGGCAGGGCCAGGCTCAGGGTGTCTCCGCCCTTTGGTGACCCTCCTCTCACACTTCAAACACACATCAAATGAGAACCACCAGTGAGCCTTCCCCACAGGAACTCTTTCACTGACGAGCGCATCACATCACATCAGCGACAAATGCCACAGCTTGGGTTACCACCAGACTGATGGTGGTCAACCCCACTACGACAATGGCTCTCACATGACATTCCTATCTCTCCTTCCCCTATTAAACTGTTGCAGGAACTGTGGGAAGTGTTCAGTGTTGTAAAATCTTATTTTATTAGAACCTCACGTCTTGTATTTCCTGATGTGATACAATGTGACCTATGCTTCTTTAAGGAGGGTAGTCTTGTAAGATGCAGGCAGTCTCAGTTTGAGTGTGCTAAGAAAACATTTTCCATCACATGACCATTGACCACTTCTCCCTGTCCCCTACAATACTGAACTGCCTGCTGAAAGTCCTCCCTTACGTTCCCAGTCAACAATGACGTCAGCAAGACCGCATCACAGAGAAAGAATAATGCAACTCTGGATTCAATCCACAGGGGTGCTTTACATAACAATAACAGAAGTAGTCTCTATAGTCTCAATACAAATGAACCACTTCCACAAGGAAGCTCTATTATCAGCTACACTCAGGGGGTAGGAGGTCAGACATTTTAGACAGAGAGAGGATAATAAACTTTTCTAAGTATCATAAACTTACAATTTCATCTCTGAAATCTGTGTAGGGTTGAAAGGTCACATTGGCACCAGTTCACTGACAAACATGCTGGAACCATTGTACCGAATTTATGATGTGTTGAGTATTGTGTATTGCCCCTGTTCAGTGGCCTTTGACTAAGGAACTACTGACAGAAACTCCCCCCGATATGAGCAAGCAGGACAGCAGGTCTGGAGTCAATTCTATTTTAATTCAGTCAATTCAGGAAGTAAAATGAAATTCCAAACTCCCTGACTTGGCTGAATTGAATTGAAATGAAATTGAACCCAACTTCACAGGACAGTTGACCTCTCCGTCTCCTTCCTGTCCTGAGGAAAGGAATGTGTAAAAGGTGTAGAAGTTCTTCCTGTTGTCTATTGCCTCAGGCTGAGGCTGAGGTTGTGGAGACTGTCACCCTGTGCTTCCTCTGTGGTGGCTGGAGGTCTGTCCATGTCTAAACAAATTTCCTAGCTATACTGGGGACATCATTATGGGGGACACCACATGCCTAGCCACCTCAGAGTTAGGGAAATATCAGGCTTTATCCTAATATGAATGATAGTTGATTTCACTGAAAATAATATTGTGTGTATGCTTTTGTTTGAGTGTGTGTACTGTGTGTGTGTGTGTGTCTGTGGACAATGCCAGTGTTGCAGCCAAGGCCGGGGAGCCCCACTGACACACCACACAGCAGGTCCCAGTGCAGGCCACAGGCCTTTGCACCGACCCAAATGACCTTCTGCCCCTGCCTCATTAGCAAGTCATAGAGGGAGGGACAACTCTGCATCTTGCCTGCAGGCTATTCAGGCCAAGACAAGGTTGAATTGGAAAAACATCAGTTACAGAAATTCTATAGAATAGCGATAAGAAACAGATACAAATTGTTAAGTGGTTTTAACTGAAAGTCACTAAACGGGATGTAATATCTACAAACTATGGAAATCTGACTGTAGATTTCTACGTTGGCTATGTGGTGATATTGAAATTGTCAGACTTCCTTCTCATCGTGATTGGAAGAAAGTTGACTTACTGGTTCAAAGGGCCGATGCACATGGAAGAGTGTTGCAGTGGCACTCGTGGATTGTCACTTCAATGCGGATCTGACATTTGCCTGAATCCATATACATTCAATTGAATCTTATCCCACACATTTGAATTTTTACATTTTTTATTTAACCTTTATTTAACTAGGTAAGTCAGTTCCACAAATTCTTATTTATAATGACAGCCTACCCCGGCAAAACCCGGACGACGCTGGGAAAATTGTGCGACGCCCTATGGGAATTCCAATCACGGCCAGTTGTGATACAGCCTGGAATCGAACCAGGGTCTGTAGTGATGCCTCCAGCAATGAGATGCAGTGCCTTAGACCGCTGTGCCACTCGTGAGCCCAATCTTTCATCAATTATACAACTCTTAAGTTTGATGACTGAATCTATCAATACATCATTTCAAGTCAATGTCAAAAGACGTCAACCATTTCGGCCATGTGTTCATCATGTGTTTCATGCATATGTTTCTTATTCCACTCTACCAGACACAGTACATAAACAAGAAAAACATTGTCTTCCATTCTGAAGCTGGCTGCGGTACAACTCTATTGTTAGAAAGGGGTCTCTGACAATTTCACAGTTCAAGGTTTGACCACAAGACAAGCCCAACATCCCTCACTTGTGTATGTGTTCCACACACCCCTGACCTGTGACCCTTAGGGGTCATCCATAAATGTCTACCACCGGGGGCTTTACAGCCCCAGACACACAGACACACACACACACACACGACCAAGCTGCACCTCACACCTGGTCTCTGGTCCGTATCACCTTCTAATGCAGTTAAACAAAACCCCACAAGCTCACCTCGCTGTCGTTGCCCTCCAGTTAGAGTCTAGCTATAGCATGCCTCGACAATGACAGGACAGGACTAACGTCAGGAGGCAGGACCAACACCAAACAATAATAAAACAACACACAACATTCTTCAGTGGTCAAACTGGCCTCGCCCTTGAACACGGACTCACAAAACCAAAAAGTCTGGGGTAGCAAACACAATCCCACGGGGTTGTAAGATGCCCAGTAAAATATTTCACAACTGTGCAGTTGTATGAGTTCATGGCCTACGTATCGCAATTCACGTCATCACACTAGTGGTCATGTGCGGCTCAGTTGGCAAAGTCGTGGGTTCAATTTCTCGCAGGGATCACATACTAACAACGTGCACTGCTTTTCTTGCAGGCTTCTTTTTGATAGAAACGTCTGCTAAGTGGCATATAGCCTATCATATATCCTCAACCCTACCCCATCACAGAGGCTATAAAGCGGAAACAGTGTAGGGGCAACGAGAAGGTCATGACAATCTCGGCTATGGGACTCCTCTCCCCCGCAGTGCGGTTTAGGGTTAGGGTTAGTTTACAGTTTACTGTTGTCGTTCAGGGCCCATTGTTGAGAATAGCACCCACTGATGTGTGAGTTACCTTATCATAAAAGCTAGAAGCCTGACTGTCTCATTCTCGAGGCCTTTAATGACCTGCCAATGCACCTAGGGTATCACCAGGAGAGGAGCCTGACACAAAGCCCCAGAGTCATAAAGATAAATAAACCCCATAAACCCCTATCACTCTACTGTAATAACAATCCATTTGATGCACTGAAAGAGGGGGAGAAAAGGGGTCAGAAAAGGGGGGGAGAGAAAAAGTTCAACTGGTAGTGGTGGTGTAGCTACAGTAGCAGAACAGTCATTGGTGGAACAGGCAGCGTTGATATTGACTTAGCTAGATTGGTGCTGACAAACCCAGGTCAGACAGAGCATGGTGGGATGGGGCTTAGAGGCTTGTTAGCCTTCTAACCCTCAGATAACCCATTTTAACAGTTCTCACACAGCTGGGCAGGCACGTCGCCGGTGCATTTGAATACAGAGCATTGAGAACAG
This sequence comes from Oncorhynchus mykiss, assembly GCF_057628025.1. Taxonomy (NCBI): domain Eukaryota; kingdom Metazoa; phylum Chordata; class Actinopteri; order Salmoniformes; family Salmonidae; genus Oncorhynchus; species Oncorhynchus mykiss. The sequence goes on along the minus strand of NC_143022.1, from coordinate 53,805,488 downwards.
TGAGAACACATCGCTGCCTGGCTATTTTAATGTCAAACTACATTGGTATTAATGTCATGTTGGGATTGGGCATTTGGTTAAGTAATCGTTATAAATGTGTTATACACTTAACCTTTCAGAAAGGGATTATTGTGTGATTCATCACACCAGCAAGCGTCATTAATCATAATGAAAAATATTAGAAAATCATTTTTTATTTCTATTTTGCAATGGCCGCATCTGAACTTTTAAACCTTGACTGCAAATGGATTACGGTCCATAATGGTATTAAGTTATACAAGCAAAATAAGGTTTCTAGTATATGATGTCAGACCGCGTGAGGGAATATGTAACAAATTACTTTGCAAGTATGTAAAGGAATGGAATGTACAGGGATATTCTATTCCATTATATTTAGATGTAACTGGAGTACCAGGATATTGTTCCAATCATGGAACTCCTCCATGCATTGCATTGAATTGCATTGAATGGCATTGAATTGCATCGCAAAAGCAATGCCTACATAACACATCTGTGAGTGGCCTGTCAAAACATCTCGGGGCAATATACATAGTCTAGATGTGCCGCCACTTTATAACGACAACACTCCTGTCTAACTGCATCACCAACACTGTTACAGTACAATCTAGGGCTGCATCCCAAATGGCACTCTATTCCCTATATAGTGCACTAATTGTTGGGCCCTGGTCAAAAGCAGTGCACTAAATAGGGAATAGGGTGCCATTCAGGATGTATCCTAGGATAGTCAGGGATAGGTTGGTCATCGTATTTCATCCGCAATTTGACACCCTCTCACCCAGTTGTAAAGTGGGGAGCTCATTGGATACAATGGGAAGTATAGAGCGACAGAGCTCCTCAGGGCTGTTAAAGGGAGGAATAACCTTTATTTGAGGACACTATCACTGAACAAAGGACCATGGCAGTCTACACACAGCAGAGACTAGGGCTGAAAGGAAATGTCTTATACTACACACAGCAGAGACTAAAGCTAAATGGGAAGTATACTACACACTTACTAGCATAAAAGCTGCTGCCATAGTAACAGAGCAAAGCCTGTCATATGTGGTCCTGCTCTTGTTAACTTTAAAATGACAGTTCAACAGTTTGGTTAAGGTCAAGCTGAGATCTCTGGTGAGTTTCTGAGAACTCTGGTGAGTAAAAATGTATACAGTATTACATATAGCAAGTGAACTTGAAACTTTGTTCAATTCGAATGTCTTTCTTTTGAAAAAGGCTATTTCTTTCCGTACCTGAGAGACAACTTTAAATTTTCCTGCTTCTGTTCCTGTTGGAACAGCACTCAGTAGGTCAACATCCAGGTTCAGGATGTGACTCCTGCTCTCTGAGAATGACCTCTAACCTCTGACCAGACTTCTAGCTGACCTCAGCGTCAGAAGGATACACCACCCGCAACATTTGACACACAAAAAGACACAAACAAAACTGCAACTAAACACATCACACATCTGGGACTTACTTTTCCTCCAGCTCTCCTCAGAGTTAAACACTTTATCCACTTGCATGGTGAGGGACACACACACACACACCACACACCAAGGAGGAGGGAAACCATTTCCTGTTCGTTTCTAGCCCAAAGCTAAACTGGCACATTTTCTGGACCGCCTAGTTGAACCCGCCAGGGTGCGAGCGCTCCGTGGCTATTCGTTGTAACGAAGGAGGCCATGAAATAAAATGAAAAAATCCATTCCCTTCCTTCCCACACATGGAAGCGTTTTCCCGACGACCCACAAGGCCTTCAAAAGGCAAACTATGGCAGTCGACAATACTCTTGAGTGAAACAGTTAAACACTTCTTCTCTCAGCACAGTCAGGGATCCCATCAAACGCACAAATAAAATACAATAAAATTGCATTTGTCACATGCTGAATATAACAGGTGTATTAAAAAAAAGTAAGTAGGAAAAATTTGCTAAATAAACTAAAAGTAAAATAGTAACACAATAAAATAACAATAACGAGTCTATATGCAAGTACCGAGTCAATGGGAAGGGGTACGGGTTAGTCTACAGTACCAGTCAAAAGTCTGGACACACTTACTCATTCCAGGGTTTTTCTTTATTTTTTACTATTTTCTACATTGTAGAATAATAGTGAAGACATCAAAACTATGAAATAACACATATGGACTCATGTAGTAACCAAAAAAGTGCTAAACAAATCAAAATATAGTTTATATTTGAAAATCTTCAAAGTAGCCACCCTTTGTCTTGATGACAGCTTTGCACACTCTTGGCATTATCTGGGCAGCTCTAGTCTTTAGCTTAGTGAGGATGTTTCCAGAAATCTATGGCTTCTGGTTGGGATATGTACGTACGGTGGGTACGATATCGTCGATGAACTTATTAATGAAACCGGTGACTGATGTGGTATTACTCCTCAATGCCATCGATTGAATCCCGGAACATATTCCATTCTGTGCTAGTGAAACAGCCCTGTTTGCCTAGCATCCAGTTCATCTGACCACTTCCGTATAGAGCGCATCACTGTCACATCAGAAGGATAGAGTTATGGTCAGATTTGCCAAATGGAGGGCAAAGTAGAGCTTTGTACATGTCTCTGTGTGTGGAGTAAAGGTGATAAAGATTTTTTTTCTTTCTAGTTGCACATGTAACATGCTGGTATTAATGACTTAAAATGGATTTCAGTTTTCCTGCATTAAGGTCCCTGTCCACTAGGAGCGCCGCCTCTTGGTTGAGCATTTTCTTGTTTTCTTATGACCTTATACAGCTCATTGAGTGTGCTCATTGAGTGTGATCAGCATCGATTTGTGGTGGTAAATAGACAGCTGCGAAGAATATAGATGAAAACTCTCTTGGTAAATAGTGTGGCCTACAGCTTATCATGAGGTACTCTACCTCAGGCGAGCAAAACCTTGAGGCTTCCTTAATATTAGAGATTGCGCACCAGCTGTTGTTGACAATGAAACACACACCACCCTCGGAGGCTGCTGTACTGTCTTGCTGATGCACAGAAAACCCCGCTAACTGTATATTATCCATGCTCTTGTTCAGCCACGACTCTGTGAAACATAGGATATTACTGTTTTTCATTGATTGGATAGTCTCGAATGGAGCTCATCCAGTTTATTTTCCAGTTACTACACGTTCGCCAGTAGATTGGAGGGTAAAGACGGATTATCCACTCGTCAATGCAGTCTCACCAGACATCCGGCTCTTCGACCTCTGTAACAGCGTCTCCTCTTAATACGAATGTCAGGGATATGGGCCTGGTTTGGGAAGAGCAGTATTTCCTTCGCGCCCAACACATTAAAGAAAAATCATTGTCCAGTTAGAGGTGAGTAATTGCTGTTCTGATGTCCAGAAGCTCCTTTCCGTTATATGAAACGATGGCGGACAAATTATAACATTTCTTTTAAACTGTGCAAAAAACACACATAATAGTACAATTGGTCGGGAGCCCATAAAGCGGCGGTCATCCCCTCCGGCGCTATTCTGTTTTTTAACAACATATTTATTGTCATTTTTTACAATCATCAGCAACAATAGGACACAGATAATGCCCTGTTATTCCTTCCACCTACACAGCATGCTACATGGGAGCACATCGTGTAAAACCCTTCCCTCCCCAACACACGCTTCAATGATTAACAAGAAAAAAATGAGACAGAATGACCTTCACATCCAATGCTAGAAAATAAATTATTCAACGCAAAAACAAGTAATAATAACAATGCATTAATGAAGAAAATAATAATGAGGCAGCTAAGGTGACGTCTCTAGAAACTGCTGAAAGTCCCCCCCAGACATCAGTAAATTCAAAGGGTTTATTATGTAAATTGTATGTAATTTTTTTCAGATGGAATATAGGAATTTAGCTATTTTAGCCACATCTGCTTGCTTGGCGGAGTGTTACTCTTCCATATAATAGCTCCGGCGCCATTCTTAACACAATCATTAACATTCCTGGAGGAACACTGGCTCTGTTAGCTACAGTATTTTATAACAGGCTAATTTAACATGCTCCAGTACCACTGCACAGAGGGAACTCTGACACAGTCAGTAGTGATGCTTCATTCTCATTAAGGTGGTAGTAAAAAAAACAGAACAGAAAGAAGAAGAGAAAGGAAAAGAGGCTGAATTATACCACTCCTTCCATAGCCCCCATGGCCTTCCTCCCCTGGCTCTGATGTTGACCTCTTCACCTCTAAATGTGGATGGCTAGCTAGCGGTCACAGGTAGCCTAGAGTTAAGCTTCAGGGGACATAGAAGTCCCAGACCCCATTATTAGACTTCTGTCCAGGGGCCAGGGGTGAAGTATGAGACGTCCATCGTCACCAGACAGTTTGCGCTGGTTGAGTAGACAGCTATGTTTGACCATGGCCCTGGGCTGGGCTCGGGGGACCAGTGTCCAGGCCTGTCTGTAGCTGGGGGTCGCATTGTGGACAACAGAAGAGGTCAGAGGTCGCCACAGAGGGGTAATTCATGAAACACACCAAGAATCTCACTGCCGATAGACTGCTGATGGGTACTTATCACAGGGGGAGGCCGTTCCTTCTCTTACTATAACAAAAGCGGTACCTGCTGTGTTCCGACCCGGTAGCGATCTACCGATTATACTTGTAGAATCGCAATGCTCATCAGTGGCCAACAACTTGACTTTGAGCCAAACAGAGAGCACAAACCCCCACATGGGGGAGCAATTACGTACATTTTCTACGTATATATCCACCAGTGTAAGCTCCTCCTCAGAAGAAGGGGAAGACCATCCTCAGCGAATTTCGTAAAAATAAAAATAGTGAAACATTAAAAAGTGATCCTTTTTAGATAACACTATACTAAATATGTTCATGTAACCAAATAATAGATTAAAAAACACTATTTTGCAATGAAGGTCTACCATAGCATCAGCAGCACTCTGTAGGGTAGCACCATGATGTAGCCGGAGGAGAGCTATCTTCTGTCCTCCTCTGTGTACATTCTTTAATACAAAACCTTCAATCCCCCTCTTCAAAGGGGGGGGGACTCTTGACCCAAACTGCTACAGACCTATATCTATCCTACCCTGCCATTCTAAGGTCTTCGAAAGCCAAGTTAACGAACAGATCACCGACCATTTCGAATCCCACCGTACCTTCTCCGCTATGCAATCTGGTTTCAGAGCTGGTCATGGGTGCACCTCAGCCACGCTCAAGGATCTAAACGATATCTTAACCGCCATCGATAAGAAACAATACTGTGCAGGTGTATTCTTTGACCTGGCCAAGGCTTTCGACTCTGTCAATCCCCACATCCTCATCGGCAGTGTCAACAGTGCCTGGGTTTCTCAAATTATTGCCTCGCCTGGTTCACCAACTACTTCTCCGACAGACTTCAGTGTGTCAAATCTGAGGGCCTGTTGTCCGGGCCTCTGGCAGTCTCTATGGGGGTGCCACAGGGTTAAATTCTTGGACCGACTCTCTTCTCTGTATATATTAATGATGTCGCTCTTGCTGCTGGTGAGTCTCTGATCCAATATCCTGATTTTAAAAAATCCTACAAATCACATGGGTATGGCCTGTCTGCAACAAACTTGAAACATTTGATCAACTATTAACTTGGGTCCAGCCTGAAGTGATGTTTCCACTACCGAACTTGCAACATTGTATTAAATATTCTAGGCCCTCACAGTTTCCTGTGCCAGTGAGCTCGGGACAGACACAGCTGTAGGCTATTTGTGCAAGGGATAAGAAGCAGTGCTTGACTTGGGCAGGAGCTCAACGGAGCTGAGTACCAGCACCTAAAATGTTCTACTGCTTAAGCTCCTGTTCCTCTTATAGAATATTAGCTCAAAAGTATTGTGGAGCCCCAGCACCTAAATATAAACAGTAGCAGCACCCAAAATGAGTACTGGAACCTATTTCAGTCCAAGTCAAGCACTGATAAGTAAATCAGGTAGGCCTATTTTATGACGTTTCCACTGGATCAGAGCATGACATCTTTCACTTTCACACTGAATTATTATCGAAAGGAAGAGAGCTGGAAAGATTTTTCAAATACATCGAGGAACTATTGTCATTCTCAACAGATGTAAAAACAGACTTTGTTGCTTGCTTTTTAAGGTGAAGAAAACATAACTTTGAGAATCTCCACAGTTCATTAGTGGTGGTGCATTATACCAATCAGAAATACTATCAGATCCACAAATGGGCACATTTGTGTCTGTATTTGCACGCTGGCCAGGTAGCCTATACGTTCTCAGGTGTGAGTCCTTACTCAACATTGCAAATAATGTATCCACTCTGACAATAAGAAAGGTAAGACTGGAATAAATAATATATTGAATGCATTAACAGAAATTACCATAACCAAACAAACATTGTAGATTAGAAATTACAGGGATTAACGGTAAATGTACTACTGGCGATGTATTTAATAGGGAAGTGATATTGACCAGTCGACTAATTGGGGTCAGTCCTAAGAAGCAGCTTTTTATGAAGCTATAGTTCTATTAGCTATGTTGACTATGACGTTAATATGGTGAAAACTATGTAGGCTGTGTTTAACAGTTAGCGTCATGGTATGAAAGTTTGGCTTCGTAAGGTTTTTTCGCCTGGTCACATACAGCTGTTGTATTGTTCACGGAAGTCCACAAGTGAAGGGAAAAGGTGAGAGGAGGAGAGAGCGTAGATGCGAGAAGGAATTATATATACAACGAGCAAAGTTATCATGCGGTTTATATGTGGCGGCTAGTTCTGTGTTTGCTTGCGATCAGGGATCTAATCATTCTGACGATTCTGTTGAGAAACATTTCTTAAACGGAATTAAATGGGCCGAAACGGGGAAAACATACCTGGCTTTATCCAATATAAACTCTTGTTTGCAACTGTTGTACTAATGATTAAAACCTAGATCAGCAGCTAGATGTCACTGCCTATCACCTTGATTACTCTTATTTATCTTGACCTGTGCACCTGCGTTGTAAACTTTCATTCGTTGGCTAGGCTGTATCAACCTCATGGTGGGTTATAGGGAACATTTTAGTATCATGTAGTAGCCTAAACCTGTCAATGTTACATTGAGCTAGGTGAATGGAATATGCTGTAATAGAAATAAGGCCATGCTCATAAAAATGTATTTGTCCTCCCTCATCTTAAATGGGACCGGCTGCCAGTGATATCCACGGATGAGTCAGTAACATTTCATATGCATTGTAGGCTATGGGTTGGTAGCTAGCACAGACGCAATGCACACAACACTAGATACTTCCTCCAAGGTAGCTAATCACTGTAGCTAGTATTGACATCATAATGAAATGACAATGGATTATCTAGTTTCCATGAAACAGTTGTCTGTGTTAGCTTCTGAGTTAGTGCAGTCCTTAGCTAGCTAGCTAGCGATGTTGTGCTGGCTAGCAAATATGCTAATGTTAGCTAGTTAAACATTTGGCTATGGGATTATGGAGAGTGAATTAAATTGTTTCCTCATCATCTTGCTAGGTAGTTATATAGCTGTGGCCATCTGGCTAGTATCAACACAGGCTTTCTACAAAATAGCAACATTTGCGTAGATACACTACATGACCAAAAGTATGTGGACACCTGCTTGTCGAAAAAAATCTAATTTCAAAATCATGGGCATTGGTCCATCCTTTGCTGCCATAACAGCCTCCACTCTTCTGGAAAGGCTTTCCACTAGATGTTGGAACATTGCTGTGGGGATTTGCTACCATTCAACCACAAGAGCATTAGTGAGGTCGGGGATTGATGTTGGGCGATTAGGCCTGGCTCGCAGTCGGCGTTCCAATTCATCCCAAAGCTGTTCGATGGGGTTGAGGTCAGGGACCTGTGCAGGCAAGTCAAATTATTCCACACCGATCTCGACAAACAATTTCTGTATGGACCTCGCTTTGTGCACAGGGGCATTGCCATGCTGGAACAGGAAAGGGCCTTCCCCAAACTATTGCCATGAAGTTGGAAGCACAGAATCATCTAGAATGTCATTGTATGTTGTAGCATTAAGATTTCCCTTCACTGGAACTAAGGGGCCTAGCCTGAACCATGGCAAACAGCCCCAGACCATTATTCCTTATCCACCAAACTTTACAGTTGGCACTACGCATTCGGGCAGGTAGCATTCGCCTGGCATCCACCAAACCCAGATTACTCTGTCAGACTGCCAGGTGGTGAAGCGTGACTCGTCACTCCAGAGAATGCGTTTCCACTGCTCCAGAGTCCAATGGCGGCAACCTTTACACCACTCCAGCTGACGCTTGGCATTGTGAGTGGTGATCTTAGGCTTGTGTGCGGCTGCTCGGCCATGTAAACCCATTTCTTGAAGCTCTCGACTAACAGTTATTGTGCTGACGTTGCTTCTAGAGGGAGTTTGGAAATTGGTAGTGAGTGTTGCAACCAAGTACAGACGATACGCGCTGCGCGCTTCAGCACTCGGCGGTCCAGTTCTGTGAGCTTCTGTGGCCTACCACTTTGCGGCTGAGCCATTGTTGCTCCTAGACGGTTCCATTTCACAATAACAACACTTACAGTTGACCAGGGCAGCTCTAGCAGGGCAGTAATTTGATGAACTGACTTATTGGAAAGTTCACTGAGCTCTTCAGTAAGACCATTGTACTGCCAATGTTTGTCTATGGAGCTTGCATGGTTGTGTGCTTGACCTGTCAGCAACGGGTGTGACTGAAATAGCCAAATCCATTAATTTGAAGGGCTGTCCACATACCTTTGTACGGTCGGCAGGCAAACGTTGGACAATCCTACCGGTGTGTCTGAGCTTTAAGAGCGATCCATTCAGAGAGCCATTCTGAAGTCTGCTGAAAGACCACAGAACCCTGAGTCAAAAGAACATTACGGACTGTTAAAATAAATATTATGCTGACTCAAAGTGTGTAGCTAGCTAGTTAGTGCACACAAGATTTAGATTCTGGGAGATTACAGAGGAACAGACATAGCCGACGGAGGCCAAGCTATAACCATTATAGTGCCCTGGGCCCAGGAGGTTAAACTGAACGCACAGCTTTAACAGTGTGCAGGCTAGGCTATGTGAGGAATGGAAAACAGGACACCAGCCCCTGTCTTATCACCTCACAGATTGCACATGTCATTCCCATGGCACGGGGCTTCTTATTCTTAGAACCCAGGCCACTATGACTGCATCCCAAATGGCACCTTATTCCCCTTTAGAGTGAACTACGTAGGGAATAGGGTGCCATTTGGGACACCGGCTATGTATGTTTTCTTCTGTCAGCGTCTCTGTGTTATTGTTGGAACTGTTACCTTCTAAGGTCACTAATGACATCTAAACGTTTCAATCAACTTTAAGGAATGACATGGTCTACCATGTGGGAATGTGCTTTGTGGACACATGCTGAAGGATTTCGCAACATTTTAATGGCAATTCGATAAAAAATAAACTGTTATTCATTTGCCTTCAAGAAATGTTATTATGTTGTTTGCTTTGTTGAGTCATCTTCTGATCTGACTGTACTGTGGTTGTGCTCGTGTGGTTGTGCAAATGCACGCGTGCGCATACACACAACCACACATACATACACACACACACCCCGCACATTACATCTACATCTGAAGCTAGTGCCACTGCCACCACCCTAACAGTCAGAACAGGAAGACAGTGTGAGCACACCAAACAAAGCCTCAGCTCTTTGAACTCCTCTCTCTCTCTCTCTCTCTCTTCTACACTCTAGGAGCTGCCATGGAGGTCGTAGCAGGGCAAACAAACCTCTCTTTGTCATCTGGCTGGGGCTATTGTGGCCCTGGGGTTTACTCTGCTAGGTATGTCATCCTCGGTTAGTCTCGCGTCAATATTGACCCACCTCTAGGTTAGCCTCCAGCCCACCTTCAACTGTGGCTTATAGTCACTTCCACCAGATGACAAAAGATAAGTCTACTCACAACATGGGGGTAAACACTAGTTAGCACACAAAGGAAAATACACATGGAGGATGAAGCCGACTGCAATGAGATGATTCATGTCCTGCAAAAATGATCAACTGGAAGGCAAGATGTTAGCTCCACAACAAGTGTTAGGGAGCCCTGAATGGGCTGCTATTGATAATTCACACAGAGAGGGGGAGAGAGCGCGAGATCTTACACAGGCCTTCCCTTGTTCCATCTCACTGTCCATCAACTACTTTGAAGGGGAAGGCAGGGAGGGGATGGACTATACCGTCGCTCTCGCCCTGGATCAGCTGACACCCTCAATGGTGTCATGCTCTTTGATTCGGGAGGAAATGACCCGTAACAGAAAGAAAGTGAGAGAGCAAGCTACTTAATCGATGTGCAGTGAGAGATAGAGAACTCACTTATGTCAGGAGGAGGATATGGGACCATGCAAGGCATTTAGGAAGGAAGTAAGGGACAGTTTTCTGTCTTTGTATCATTCATCTTCTCCTCCCGTGCAGGGCCTGTGAGAACCTCTCCTCAGTCACTACTGTTCTATGTTTGTTTATCCACGCAACACGCATCAGTGAACCACACCTCTGGACTGTAATCTAATTCAGAGGTTCACATGGAGAATGGTGAATGAGGTCAAGTGGCTATATAAGCATGCTATGGCCTTCTGGCGCTGGAGGCTAGACACACACACACACACACACACTTGAGGCTATCAGCAGGCGTGTGCTTGAAGATCACACTAGAGAATTATCTCTGGACCAGGAGATAGAGATGATCTCACATGAGTAGCAGTATTAGACCTTGTAGGAATGCATGAAAAGTGGCCGCTTTAAATCTTGAAGAAGGAGAATTTATCTGAGTCTGCTCATTTTAGGGCTTTAATCTAATGATTGTTTCTCAGAACCATTTAGAATTACTGAATATCATTCCATTCTATGCCTTACCATTTTTGGCATTTGTGGTTATGCGTTTTAGCTAAATAATGAGAATGTGACCAGACCACTATGTATGTTACCAGCCACTGAAGACACCTCATCAACACTTACTTTAGGCCTATAGGCAAAATGAATGTCTCACATAAGTTCTAATAACACCCAAATTCTAGATAAAAGTATTGTATTGTCTACTAGAGCTCGCAACCTAGTAAATCCCAGAAAATACATTCACTGCAGCATGTATAAACCCCCACACCCAATAGAATCCATTAAATACCTGACCTTTTCCATATCATCAATTCTCCCTGGCATGACCTCTCCTGACAATGACAACAGACTGGGGGCTGGACTACAGGCCGGCGGGTCTGGAATGAGAAACACAGGAAGGACCAGGGGAGGGGAAGAGTGTTTTGCATACTTCCAGCCAGGGGTCCGGCAGGGACAGAAGGCTCTAGATTACTTTCCTGTTGGGGTCCAGGTAAACAAGCTGTGTTCTTTAATGACTATGTCTCAGGGTGATGTTTTCTTTTCTCCTCTCCTATCCTTGTGATGCTACTGTGATTACTAGTAGGAAACCCATAACCTCTTAAGCCCAGGCTTCTCACATACCAAGACAAGATTTGGAAGGATGGCCACGTAAGACTCGGAACCCCATAGATGAGGAGAAGGGAAAAACAGGCCCTCCTATGGGGCTAGTACACTCTTAGAAAAAAGGGTTCCAAAAAGGTTCTTCGGCTGTCCCCATAAGAGAACCCTTTTGGGTTCCATGTAGAACCCTGTGTAGACAAATCTCTACATTGAACCAAAAAAGGGTTCTACCTAGAACCAAAAGGGTTCTTCTACCTGCAACCAAAAAGTGTTCTTCGTAGGGTTCCCCTATGGGGACAGCCAAAGGACCATTTAATGTTCTAGATAGCACCGTTTTGTCTAAGTGTGTAGTCTGTGTCTGGATCAGGTTGGACAGGACCAATTTTCCATCTAAGTTTATGTGCAAATGCTCCATTGCAATCAACACATGATTTATGCTATCATCAACTTAAGTGTGCGCATATCAGGTTAACATTTTCACATGTGAGTTCCAAATCTCTCATACCATTGCCCCAACGTGAGTTTTTTCATGTGCGTGATGGCAGAATGCGCTCACTGTTCCAAAATGTGATTGTTATGCAACAGGACAGTTACCAGCCCTGCCCCTAACCTCTCTTGGGTAGAGGGCAGTATTTTCACATCCGGATGAAAAGCGTACCCAAAGTAAACTGCCTGTTACTCAGGCCCAGAAGCAAGGATATGCATATAATTGGTTCATTTGTACAGAAAACATTCTAAAGTTTCTAAAACTGTTAAAATGATGTATAGAACAGAACTGATATGGCAGGAGAAACCCTGAGGACAAACCAACCCTCCCAAAAAATGTTTTAGCCTTCCACTGTTTTCAATGGCTGACACTTTTATTATAAGGCGAAATCCTCCCAGATTGCAGTTCTTAGGGCTTCCACTAAATGTCAAACGTCTTTAGAAAGAGTTTCAGGCTGGTTTTTGGAAAACATGTAACGTTTTTCTAGGTGGCTCCCATTTTGGCTGTAGTGTTTCCAAGCGCGTGGAAGAGAGCGCGGTCTTTGGTATTTTTCTCCGGTAAAAACAATAACGATTCTCCGTCTTAAATTGTATTGTTTATTTACGTATTAGTGTACCTAAGGTTTGATTATAAACGCTGTTTGAAAAAATGTATTAGTAACGTTTGGGATTAATTTTTTATGCATTTTGGTGGATTATGGTGGATTATTGACTGAAGCGCGCCAGCTAAACTGAGTTTTTATAGATATAAAGGAGGACATTATCGAACAAGAGGACCATTTATGATGTATCTGGGACCTTTTGGAGTGCCAACAGAAGATCATCAAAGGTAAGGCATTTATTATATCGCTAATTCTGACTTTGGTGGCGCACCTGCCTGGTTGAAATATGTTTTTCATGCTTTTGTATGCGGGGCGCTGTCCTCAGATAATCGCATGGTGTGCTTTCGCCATAAAGCCTTTTTGAAATCTGACACAGTGGCTAGATTAACAAGAAGTTAAGCTTTATTTTGATGTATTACACTTGTGATTTTATGAAAGTTAAATATTTATAATTCTGTAGTTTGTATTTTGCACTCTGCAATTTCACCGGATGTTGGCCAGGTGGGACGCTACCGTCCATAAGAAGTTAAAGCAAGGCAAGCTGCCTGCTGATTATCTATAGGCTATGTTTTAACTTGTCAATTTGAAATGATTTTCGAACAAGTTTTATTTTCTAACAACAGTTTGAATTGAGGTGTGTTCCGCCTCCTCAATAATTCACATAAGAAGTAGCCCATTTCACTGTTGCGTACAATTTATGTTTGAGGCTTTACTGAGACGGACAAACTTCTCTCTTCAATGAGAGTCCAAACACTTCCCTAGTGTTTCCCCAGATCAAGTATGAAGACATTGCGCATCTCTAGTCAGAACAGAACAACGTTTTGCCCCAGCACATTTTCTGGCTGGCTCCCGCATTGCCTTCCTGGTTGTTTTCCCTACAAATTGTGTGTATTCCTATCAGAGTTTGTGCCTTATTTTCTGTGTATCGTGTTGTCGTTTCTGCTGTAGTACACCATATGTATGTATGGATCATAATGCATTTACTGTTTTATTCACATGTTTTCAAGTACTGGTGACAAATCATGCATTCCGATTATTGAATAGATTTTAATGGACACATATTTGATGTGTGTAAAATGCTTTTTTGATGGGCCTCCAGACTAGCGCAGCGGTCTAAGGCACTGCATCACAGTGACTCCCCACTTAACCTCTAGTGACTCCCCATCCCGCATGAGGGAGCGTAATCATCGACTGACACTAATTAGCATAACGCAACAGACCTAAATATTCCTAGAAAATATTCATATTCATGAAAATCACAAGTGAAATATATTGAGACACAGTTTAGCCTTTTGTTAATCACCCGATCATCTCAGATTTACAAAATATGCTTTACAGCCAAAGCTAGACAAGCATTTGTGTAAGTTTATCGATAGCCTAGCATAGCATTTTGTCCAGCTAGCAGCAGGTAACTTGGTCACGGAAATCAGAAAAGTAATCAAATTCAATCGTTACCTTGGATGAGCTTCGGATGTTTTCACTCACGAGACTCCCAGTTAGATAGCCAGTGTTCCTTTTTTCCAAAAATATTATTTTTGTAGACGAAATAGCTCCGTTTGTTCTTCACATTTGGCTGAGAAATCGCCTGGAAATTGCCGTCACGAAAATGCCAAAAAATATTCCAAATGAACTTCATAATATCGACAGAAACATGGCAAACGTTGTTTATAATCAATCCTCAAGGTGTTTTTCAAATATATATTCGATAATATATCCACCGGGACAATTGGTTTTTCAGTAGGACCGATTGGAATAATGGCTACATCTATTTTACGCGAGAATCACTCTGAGAGCATCAGGTGACCACTTGCGCAATGTAGCCGCTTACGGGTATTCTTCAACATAAGTGCGTAAAACTACGTCACAATGTTGTAGACACCTTGGGGAATACGGAGAAAAAGTAATCTGGTTGATAGCCCATTCACTGCTCAATAGGGACGCATTGGAACGCAGCGCTTTCAAAACAAGAGGCACTTCCGGTATGGATTTTTCCCAGGCTTTCGCCTGCAATATCAATTCTGTTATACTCACAGACAATAGTTTTACAGTTTTGGAAACTTTAGAGTGTTTTCTATCCTAAGCTGTCAATTATATGCATATTCTAGCATCTTTTCCTGACAAAATATCCCGTTTACTACGGGAACGTTATTTTTCCAAAAATAAAAATACTGCCCCTTAGTCACAAAAGCGTCTGTCAGACCAAAGATGTTATAACAAGGGATAGTTCACTCTAATGACTTATGGTGCTTTCAAGACAACTGTGAACTCTGAAAGAAACTTGGTAAAATCATGACGTCAATGATCTTCAGGTCGGAAAGTCAGAGCTCTAGAAAGAGGCCAGAGTTCCCGAGTTGGAATCCGAGTTGGATGACCGTTTCTTCCAGTTGCCAGTTGTCTTGAACGCACTGAAGTCGGAGATTTCCCAGTTCCCAGTTGTTTTGAAAGCGGCATCAGATTGTAACTTTGGTACCTCAGGGTTGCCAGCTCAGACCCCCCTTTCCAGGGGTTGTATTTTTATTTAGCATATAAACTTCTCTTGTGTTTGCCCTCCATTATTGATAAATCCCCCATCATAGTAATATTTCCTGCATCATATCCCTCTCCGATAACTTCCCCCATTTCTACCCCCTATGGACTTGAAAACCCCCACAACTGAAAACCCCCACAAACCCCCCTAAAATGTTTTCATCCCTACGGTTAGGCTAGGCAGTAGGCTTGTATTTGGTGTGATGATCTGCGAGGTGAAAAAATGTATTTGCTTTGTGATTTGTCAAAAACAGTAAACGACTTGTCAAGTCATGTGCTCCGGTTCTTGTATACAATGTAGCAAGTACATTGACGCTTTGTAATATGCTAAAAAGTGTCAAAACTAAGTTAATATTTTCAGGCAATGAGCACAGCCATCTTTGACTTTGTTTATTTGCATTTTATAGTGAATCCCATTCTGGGACTAGGGAGTTTTTGCCAAGTCAAACATAAACAAACATGGCTGTCATCATGAAGAATTTAGCTGCTGTTAGCTTAGCTGACACGCATTTATTTTCTAAACAACATTACATTAGTCTCTTGTGCTCACCTGAGATGTGGTACATTGTAAACTAGTCTCGCTGTTAGGTCGCTAACTTATGTTTTGTTATTTAGATTGGATTATGGAATGAGTTTGGCTGTGGATGTGTTCCGTGTGATGCTTGGATGATGAAGTTCGCTTTTATCTTTTACAATAAAAGGTCAAATTGAGGAATAAAGTTAAGACCTTTATTTTCCATCGGGACAAAAATATATAAAAATGCTGTTCAGACAACAATGGTGTTTTAGATGTGTTTGCTGCGTCATACGTTCCATTGCTACTGCTCCAATCACATATTTGAGATCGTACGCTGCAGGGACCACTCAACAATGATCACAAATACATGATTGTACACGTCAAAGGGTTAAGATTCCACCCTCAGAGCTGGGCATCTTGAGTATGGATAGGGAAATAATGAAATATGTGTGTGTGGGCTGGAGTATGACTTTCATCATCGTGGTGGTCTGATGTTTATACCCACAATTACGCTGGGTGTGTGGTTCTAGCAGCAACAGATGATCTGGTAGGGCATTAAACTTTGTGTGTGTGTGTGTGTGTGGTTAGAGCACCACAGATCTGGTAGGGCATAAAACTCCAATGTGTGTGCCAGGTCTCTTTTTTTTCCCCCACATCATCCTGCAACTCCTAATAAACAGAGTTGTGTCTGGAAGTGCTAAATCACTAACTACCTTTAATCACTTTACAAAAATGCTAAGCATGTCAATTCAATGTGGGGCACAGCTTAGGCAGGCAGATCTCACATGGCCTTAGCTTTAGCAGGTTGGGAGATGAAAGTTTGAGAAAGAAACGCAAAGAAAACATACATTTATGATAAAACTCCTATAGAGGACCTTGTGCTAGTTAGTGTAACTGTTTGAGTTCAAAGTTTAAAGTAGAACATCTTCAACACAAACAAAACATGAGGCAAACCTGTGATTAAACTACTACAGAAGATCGGTGATAATAGTGTATCTTAATCGCCTCTCTTCGAACGAGCACACTCTGGCTGCACTGCCCTAAAAATGATAACTCAAGCAGTTTACATGGAGTGAGTTTGTGAGTGACCGTGTGTGTAGGGACCACCAGCGTTTAAACAAGTCACAATTCATTCAGCTCCCCGCCATCCTACCACAAACTGTTTATGGCCGAGGCCACCGATGGGCTCTGCAGTCACTCTGCAGTATTGACTGCCATGGTTTGACTTCCACCTCTCCCTAGTCTGGCCATGAAATACTGGGTAATTCCCGACAGCTCACAGCCTATCGCTCTCTCTCTCTCAGGGCCGTAGCTACATATGAGGACACCGGGGTCCGGACATCTGCATTTCTTTCACATTTGACAAGGTTTTGCACCATTTTTTAAAATTAACAATGTTGTTAAGACTAAAGTAAAAACATTGTGAGTCAACATCTAAATATTGCTGCTCTATCTAGTACCTCCTTTCTCTTTCCTGTTGATGGTCCCTCTTTCCAAAATAAGCGATTACATGAACTGGAGAGAGAGAGAGAGAGAGAGAGAGAGAGAGAGAGAGAGAGAGAGAGAGAGAGAGAGAGAGAGAAGGGACAGGGAGAGAGAGAGAGGGAGGGGTTGTCCAGACTGTTTTCACACTCTTGCTTTGACCACCATGCAACAGAAAGAGAAAGAAAACCGTTATGATTTGGCTACAGAATGATGCATTTTTAATCATTTAATAAATCCTAAACCAAATTGTTATCAGTAAAAACACTATAACTAATTGGTAGGTCTCCCTTTACTTGTTACTTCGGTGAACTTGCGTTATCCTTTCTCTTCACGAGGGAGAGACATTTGGAATATATCTTAAACATATGTGGGGTTTTGGTAACAGAATGACAAGACACTAGGCAATATTTGTTAAACTTAAAGACGGCAAATAATTTCTCCCAAGCTAAATGTAAATGTTGATATTAGCTGGCAAGAGTCTTTACTTCAACATTATTGTGTTTTATGTGTTTCTACCTTTTAAGACGTTTTCTGCTAGATGTTTATTGAAGACCAATTTGCCATATGTTTTACCAGAAATCAAAGCCATTGCGTATTACACATTTTTTGGATGGAAAATGGTTGAACAACTTATATATATGGCTCACTATCTCAAAAATATTGACTCTCAGCTTTCATTTGACACCAAATGTGATGAACCTATGAACTTCACATGTTAGTGCTCATGGGGATTTTTACATGGAAATACCCTACTGCTTTTAGGCCATTCAACAGGCATGCAGAGAGCTGGCCGAGCCCACACACACAGACACACACAGACACACACACTCTGTCTGGGGATAAAAGCCTGCCAGCCCAGTGCCAGAGTGTTTGGCTTGAGAGCGATTTACACGGACGTGAGGGTGATTCATTCAGTCCTGCACAAACACAGCTCTGTGTACATTTCACTGCTAGGGGTATTAAATCAACAGAGGAAACGTATACACATACAGGCACCGGGGCTTTACATTTCTGCTCTTTCGCACTCGGCTAGACGGCTGCCGCACACACACACACACACACAAACGTGAGCAGCACACTCGCACCCACACACACACTGTGGGTCTGTCACACACACACACACACACATGTGCACACACACGCCGACGTGTCTGACTTTATGTCTAAGATTGGATTCATGTCTGTGATCTGTCCTCAGTTCTCCACACCTCTAGCTGATGACACACTAATGCACTGGCACACCACAGCACTAATGTTATGGAACCAGTCACTTTCACAGGATGAAAGGTCTACTTGAGTTGAGTAGCCTGGTCCCAGATCTGTTTGTGCTGTATAGCCAACTCCTACTGGCATTGACAACGACTTTAAGAATTGGTTATACTGCGCCAACAGATATGGGACCAGGCGATTAATAAAGATCATAGGAGTTGGCTATATAGGCCAATAATGTACAAACAGATCTGGGACCAGCCTAATATACTGTAATTTGGGGTATTCGTATGAGAATAAGCAGGCAGGGTTATAAACTACACAATCCTGATCCTGTGAGGACTGAACTGCTGCATATAAAAATCTAATGAAGAACCATCTATTCTACAAACTTAAGATTTATTGAGCTGGCACTCAGTTGGCCATGGTGCATCTACAATGTTTCCAAGGCCATGTCCATGAGAATTTATAACAAACCCAAACTTTTATTTTCCTTCTTGGATTATATTCTGATTCATATTAGATGGAAAAATGAAAAAATAAATACATTCATGGTATTCAGCTAAATCTTCCAAAATGAGACATCCAAACATTACTAGACGTTTGGGGCTGGTCCAGAAACCCTTTCCTGGGCCTTTTCTTAGTTAATATTTTCTCCATAAATAACGACATATTCATGAGAGGATTTGCACCCTCTGCAAACCATTGTAAGCAAGCCTGGTTTCTACAGATTTCATTTCTCCTCCTAGATGATCTAAACCGCTAAATGAACACTGCTGTTCAGTCTAGGCCTAAATAGATGTGCTTGTGAGGAAATGTATAGAATACTTCATATATAAGCAACTTTGAATATTATCACAGGAAATCACAACAACATTCGTTGGTGTATGGTGTTACAGTTGAAGTCGGAGGTTTACATACACTTAGGTTGGAGTCATTAAAACTTGTTTTTCAACCACTCCACAGATGTCTTGTTAATAACAAACTATAGTTTTGGCAAGTCGGTTAGGACATATACTTTGTGCATGACACAAGTAATTTTTCCAACAATTGTTTACAGACAGATTATTTCACTTATAATTCACTGTATCACAATTCCAGTGGGTCAGAAGTTTACACACTGTGCCTTTTAAACAACTTGGAAAATTCCATAATGCCCATCGTTATGTTTGGAGGAAAAAGGGGGAGGCTTGCAAGCCGAAGAACACCATCCCAACCATGAAGCATCGGGGTGGCAGCATCATGTTGTGGGGGTGCTTTGCTGCAGGAGGGACTGGTGCACTTCACAAAATAGATGGCATCATGAGGCGGGAAAATGATGTGGATATATTGCAGCAACATCTCAAGACATCTCAAGACATCATTATTCTGACATTTCACATTCTTAAAATAAATTGGTGATCCTAACTGACCTAAGACATATTTTTGTTCAGTGTAGTTATGTCATAGTTAAATGCCATTGATGAGCTGACCCAAAAAGCTGCCAACCAAAGCAGTGAGTGGCTCTTCTGGCCACTAGGTGACACCCCTACCTTGATTTCTGCTCTGAGCCCTCCCTGCCCTATTTTACCCAAGAAACACATACATGCACACACACACACACACACACAGCATGCCATAGTGTTTCAAACACACATGTTTCTGCTCTCAGATTCACTAATAACTTTCACATGGACAGAGATTACACTAACTCAACCCCAAATGGATTGTACCCCATCACTGACTGACCAAGTGTCCAATAAGACCTTCAGTTAAAACTGCTCATGCATAACACTGTGAGACACCAATCTGAAGTGTGAGAACTGGTCCGTCTTTTCTCACCTCTCCGAGCTGACAGGGTTTAAACAGGGCGGTGTAGGGGATCAGCAGATGGATCGAGACTGTACATAGCCATAATATGACATTTGAAATGTCTCTCTTATTTTGAAACGTATGTGAATGTTTATGTAATGTGAATGTTTATGTATGTAATGTTTAATGTTAATTTCTGATGGTTCATTTGACTTTTGTTTTTATCTATTTCACTTCTTTTTTTTGGCAATGTAAACACGTTTCCCATGCCAATAAAGCTATCTGTGTTTTTCTTTCCCCCATGCAGCCTACCAGCTGTGGTCACAGTGACAGATTTCAAGCCAGTCTGCCTGGGTCCGTTCATGTCAGTGTGCTTGCCCACACGTGCGTGCGTGCGTGTGTCGTCCTGCTCTCCCTCTGGCAGAAACTGAACCCAGGGATTGCCACAGAGCCACACTAGGCTCCATACACTACAAGCCTCCAGAGAGAGCATACATACAGGGCTTAGTGGCTTATGTTGATGTTGACTGTCTCCCGTTGGGAGCAAATATTATTTAAGGAAAGCTTTTGTCAATTAAATACAACATACACGTCCATGTGTTGGTGCCTTTGGCTACCATAACATATTGTGATGAGTGTGTGCGTGTGTCAACATTCCCTCATTGAGAGAGTCTAGTTTAACAGTATATCCATCCACCAAGAATGTCAAACACACGAAACCACAGAAAAGGACTGAAAAGTGACACTGTGAACAGAGAGCGAACACAATCTCCCTTCACTAGTTGAGCAGAGCGCACGGCGGCTCGCTTCGAGTCGGGGATGGAATTGCGCAAGGAGAGACGGACAGACAGCGCAGCAGCGGCCACAGTCACAGTGCCTGGCCGAGCAGTTGTCACGAAAGTGACAGGCAACAGCTGAGTCCATACATCTGGAACCCAGGGGGCCTCCACACCTCGAAGCTCGACACATACACACACTATATTTTAGACCGCATAGCCACAAGTACATACAGAAAGGGTTTGTTCCTAAGACCACCGCTGAGAAGGAAAGTATTTGTGATCTTATTCAACGGTTAGGCTAGGCTATTTCCATTCTGGAAAGCATTCATAATGATTAACAGACCATGGGGATTCTGAAAACATTATGAATGACATATCTGATATGTAAAATAGGATATAGAAAGCCCTCGCTCAGACCCTTGCTAAAAAAAAAAATGCCCGGCAAGCGTTCATAGCCAACAGCGGTGCATTTAAATATGATAGAGCATCTGATCGAAAATTCACTTCTCTAGAGGAAAAATTGCCCAATGGTTCTTGTGAATAGTAGCCTAATAAAGGGATGCTACTCGTGAAAAATAATTACATAAACACATTTCACCGGGGAGCTCAATTCAGGCTCTTAAAAGTTCAACGAAATTGCTATATAAAAACAGTTGCCATTATGCCATCTATTGGCGATCATTTGATACTTGAAACACTGATACAAGGACGCAATATAAATGGTACCCTTACCCCCAAAGAGTTCAGAACCAATATTCCTTGAGTTGTAGAAACGATTCACGTTACGTCGCATTGGCATAGGATGAAATGTCCAGAAAGCGCACCGCTGTCCGGTAGACTTGTCCCGAACTGAGCGGTTAGATTCGTCCAAATGTTGGCGACTGCATGTTGTTGGCAAAACGAGTGAAGGGTCTACTCTGTAAAGTTCACCTACGAATGTCACCGTATCTCCGGTTCGTAATGATCTCAGCTCACGACCAACACCGATATGACATTAGCGTTGCTCTCTGCCAATTGGCTTAAACAAGCAACCCCCACCAATTCTAGAGAGAGAGAGAGAGAAACGGATGGAATTCTTGGTAGTCTGGAAAACATTGAAGGTTTAACCGCGAGTTTACCCGTTTCCATTTACTGGGACTCTTCCAGAGTGTTTGTTATTGCATATCATAAACGGGTAGTCATTCGAAATGTAGGCTGTTTATTTGATTAAATCGTTAAATCTATGAATTGGCCTGCAATTAAGTTAAAAAATAATCTTCCTCTCTCTCTCTCTCCCTCGCTCTCTTATGAAACCCGCAGGACAGTTCTTTCTTGGTAAGTGAACTCACTCCCACTACTGCCCATCCTTTTCCAGCATTCTCCACCCCGTTGACTAGCATCTGCAAAAGCACTGCATAAGTGCAATATGTTATAAATGATTGTTATCACTTAGCATACACCAAAATGACTGGAGCTAGGCTGACTAAAATAATGCCCAAAAGGTCAAACGTTAGGTCAGCATTAAGGTCTTTGTGACCACATCACTTTTCCAAAATGGGACATCAAAGCTAAAAGCTAGATGTGTATTATACATGTGACAAATTGATGATTCTGATTGGAGGACCTTTGACCCTAACATTGGAATAAGGAGCTCCGTCATTGTTTGACCCAGGTCATGACCCACTGACCGTCACGTCTCCGCCCGTGTGAAAGCATCATAAGTGAGACCAGGTTCTGCAAGCCGAAACCTGTCAATCAATCTCAACCAGTGTGCACACACAGTTTGCAGTTCAATGGCGGGAGTGCATCGCTCTGACAGATTTCATCTGGACCAGATGGATGCGTAGCCTATTTCTCCATGGCGTTGCACTTCAATGAAATATATTTTCTCTGTGTGTTTCTTTTCCCCATTTCTCTTCCTCTGAAAAACAACAGTGAGACATACTAAAGAGCTCCACCCAACCATGTTCAAAGTATTTTAGTGTGGACTGGGAGGTAAATGAACAAACAGTGGAACAAGTTCCACATAACTATTATTTCTACAGTATCTTGAAGTTAAGAAACTGTTGAGTTCGACCAGTGAAGGTTGTAAATTAGTCACACAGATCCTCTTCATGTTCTGTGTTGCTTGGCCATGCATGCGGTCTCCAGAAAGGTCACTGAAGAAGATACCATGTGATTTACAACTGCCCTAACGCTCTACGATGGGTTCGACCAGAATGTCAAACTCTACGACGGGTTCAATCAGAATGTCATACCCTTTTTCCTAACATTTATCTTGTCCCTCTCTTAATGCTTATCTTTGGCTTATCTAATGCGATATTTATGGCAGTGTTGTAAAAAGGCTCTCACAACGCAGCATCACTGGGCTGTCAACCATTAGGATGGCTTACATAGTTTGCAGTGTTTCACGGTGTGTGAATGTCGGCGAGACTTCTTCACTGCGACATACAGGGTTTCACATAAACAAATTAAGCCTTGGACTAAAATGCTCCATTGCAATAGCTCCGACAGCCCAAATAATTTCAATGGGACCACTTTGACAAGTTAAGCAATCACTCATATCCAAGCTAAGCAGTTCCAATATATACGGCTGGTTTTGAAATGACTTGATCAGTGAGTGGACAGCGCTATGGAGAGGCAGAATTTCATTTGAGGAAAAAAAACACTTTCCATTGCAGCTGTGTATTGTGTTTGTTGGGTTTTGTGACAGAACAGAAGTGAACGCTTTTATTGGGCTAAATCTTTAATCCTTTTAACAAGATTGGGAGCTTTAGGGCAGTCCCCCGCAGAGATTATTCTCTCTCTCTCTTTCCAGCAAACCTGGTCCAATTAGAAGGACGATATCGTTTTCCTCAGGAACACTTCCTATTGGAGCTCTGAGCCTCAGACACAAGCCCTCAATAAGAACTCTGTGACTATGCTACTCTCTCCCTCTCTCTATGTCACTGGGCAGGCTTTGCCCTTCAAGCAAAGAGCTCTCCATCGCTCTCTCTCTCTCTCTCTGTGTGTTTCCATTATTCATTGAGAGAAAGTTTCCGGTGTGAGTCTAGCTACGACAATAGCTGAGCTTCATCGTGCCTTAAAGTCAAGCCTGCAACAATGGATTCAGTCTGGACCCAGATACAGTGGTGGTGGGAATGGAGCATTCATCAACACTGAATCCCCCCTCTGCGTATTTCATAGATATGATGTACAACTATATTATATATTGCATAGTGCATACCGTAACAATAAACAGATGAGAACATCAACCTGTTACCGTGCACTGTGGTTGTTTTCACCTGGTTTAGAAGCTCCATTTGATTATTCTAATCTGACAGTTAGGGTAGATGAGCACACTTGGTTGTTAACTTGGTGGTGGGAATGCCTCTGGTTGCCGGGTTAGGTAGGGTATTTGCTGTGGCGTTAGTATGGTCTTTAACAAGGGACTTCTCTCCATTTGCTCTCCTTTTTATTTGTGGCTGTATGTTGACTCAGTCTCTGTACAGGAAGGGTGAGCATGGACCTGTGTTGCCCAGTCCGTTTAGTCAAGATAGTCCCCTTCATTCATTTTATTGTGTTGGCATCGTTTTGCTTCCGCTCGCACTCCATTTTGTGCGATTGACACACAAGATTGTTAAATGCAGAACATATAGTATTCTATCATAGCTTATCTGATGAAATGTCTTGAAATAATTAGAATGTTGCTAACCTCGAGTTGACATTATGACATTACGTTCTCTGAAGGGGTGTCTGATGTGCAATTACATCTGAGACATTACAGTCAGTAAGTTGTGTTTTGTTCTGGTACAGTGCTCACTGAGAAAATGGAGAGAGAGAACAAGATATGTACTGTACATAGAGAGAGAGAGAGAGAGAGAGAGAAGAGAGGGAGAGAGAGAAAGAGGGAGAGAGAGAGAGGGAGAGAGAGAAAGAGGGAGAGAGAGAGAAGAGAGAGAGAACAGAGATAGAGAGAGAGAACAGAGAGAGAGAAAGAGGGAGAGAGAGAACAGAGATATAGAGGGAGAGAGATAGAGATAGAGGGAGAGAGAGAAGAGAGGGAGAGAGAGATAGAAAGAGAGGGAGAGAGAGAGAGAGAGAGAGAGAGAGAGAGAGAGAGAGAGAGAGAGAGAGAGCAAGAAAGAAAATACATTTATATTACGATTCTCCATCCAAACATAATTGAGGGGCTTCTTCTTCCAAAGAGAAGGATCTTGTTGCTGCGTGAGTTTACACAGGAAATCTCTAGCACAAACAAAGGCAGGAAGACAAACAAATGACCAGGGCAGCCTGAGCCAAGCAGCTGTATGTTGCCAGTCCACCAGTCACCTGGCTTTTCTCCACAGCTCAAACACTGGTCTGACCAATTAGAACACACTGCCCAGAGCCAAAGCCCCAAAAGGCCTACAGGGCTTTCAGCTTTCAGCCAGTTGACTGACTTGGTTTGTTGTTGGGCTGGAGTGCTTGTCACACAGAATGACAAATGGGAGCACATTACTGAAACAAACAAGGCTAATGCTGTGTTGGAGGAGATACAATGGGGGAAAGGGCTTGATTGGTTTTCACTCAATTATCTCAAATAAAACCCATGGAAACAGCGGAGTAATAGATTATTGTGTTTCTGGATGAAGTACAACAACAATAGGCAAATTTGGCCCTTTTGGTCCAACATGTAGCATGATGCCAGGCAATTAATTGATATGTTACACTTTGGCCTTTGTGGTCTATAATTGGATTTTGGTTTCAGCTTGTTGAAGTAGCCATAGACTGCTACTGAAACGCGACAGCTACAACATGCAGCATAGTTGTGCCAGGATTGCTGCTAGTTGTGGTTCTCCCACTTCATATAGAGTAGGTCTATCGGAGGAACTCTGGTTCTCCTCTCCTTTGCCAGTTTTGCAGGCTCAAAGGAGAACCTTTCAACAGTCATTCTAAATTAATGGGTTTTCCTGGAATCCTCACTCCTGTCTGCAATCAGTCTTCAACATGCTCCCCCCCCCAACAGACATTTCTGCTGTGCTGCACTGTTGAAAGTGACTTAACATATTTTCGAATGGAATGAGTGCTCCCCTTTGATTTTTCAGTGTAACTTGGAGGGAGTATACATATTCAGTTAGTATCCGCTTCCCTGAAGGCCATATCGGATCACGGAGAGGCTTTGCCAGAGCAATGTAGTCAAATATATGACAAGATTATAAAACATAATGTTGAAGAAATATGTATGTGGTGCAGGGAAGGAGTGGTTGGAGAGTTTGCCATTGACAGCGCCACACTTTCCCAATATGAAGAAAATACAGTATCTTCAAAAAAGTCTTTGCACATTGATATATTCCACAGTTCCCCATATTATCAGGCACTTTCACAGACAACAGTCAAACACACAGCGTTAAAATGGTCTAAGGTGCTGCTCCAACCTCCAACATGAACATATTTCCCCTTTCATCTTCATCCAGCTTCGGGGCTTTCAGCCTGGTAATATCTAGCGCTCTACGTGCCGTGGTAACAACCTGGGACCAGGGGATCATGCCGTCCTCTAGTCCTCCCCCTCCTCCTCTCCTCCTTTCCTAACCTGGTGACACACAATGCTTCCCCTATCCCAGAAGACCCAGGTCTGAAGGCCCCCCCTTCGGAATGGCCCCCAGCCAGGCGAAAGGAGGGGGGGGGAGAGACTGGGGTGTTGGGGATCTGGGGAAAGACAAATATGCTTTTTTTTACTCTCACATAGAAATGTGTAGTCAGCACTGTGTATGTTGACTGGATGTCTGATACCACCAAAACTCTACCAATAGTTTTATCACAAAAAAAACTGTTGCGTTAAATAGCAAATGTTCCTACTCCGGTCTAGGCACGTGCGCTCTAGCCAACAGCTCGCAGATGCAGTGCGGGTAGGCAAGTCTTTATGATGACAGTACTACGGATATGAGCGAGAATATTTGTATTTGTCCGAACAACAGTTTAAGCATCGATCACCATGTCACCAGAATATTTGTATTTGTCCAACAACAGTTTAAGCATCGATCACCATGTCACCAGAATAACAGCTTTTGGTTTTTGTTTGAAAGGAGCATCAAGATCGCGGTGCACTTTCACCACCCTGTGAAGTTCATCGTAACTCATTTCATCTGTAGCCTAATATCCTGCATGGTTTCCCGAGTCATAGTGGGATGACCGCACACCATTTCATCACGTGACTCCAAGTCAACTTCAATATGGGCACGTGTCCAGGGCCCTGACCTCCAGAACCAAACAATTATGTTCTGCAGTTAGACATTCCAACCTGTCTGTTGCAGTCATCTTGCGCTTATTTAAAAATATATATATTTTTACATTTATTAATTTAACTAGGCAAGTCAGTTAAGAACAAATTCTTATTTACAATGACGGCCTACACCGGCCAAACCCGGGCGACGCTGAGCCGATAGTGCCCTGCACTATGGGACTCCCAATCACGGCCGGTTGTGATACAGCCTGGATTCAAACCAGGGTGTCTGTAGTGACGCCTCTAGCGCTGAGATGCAGTGCCTTAGAGTGCTGCGCCATTCAGGAAAATATATAAATCATAAGGATGTGGTACTGGTGATGAGGATGTGGATGTGATAAGGATGAGGATGTGATAAGGATGTGGTACTGGTTAACACTTAACACTTCTCCAATCGTTGTTAAGATCTGATATTCGGCACAGCGCAAGACGAGAAGTAGGCCAATGTCATAGGCCTATCATCAACCAATCACATTTCTCAAATCCCTCCGGGCTAAATAAAATCCCAGCTAAACTTGGAGAGGACAGTTAGAATACTGCGTAGGCTTTGGCGAATAATCTGTGTAAGCTTGGACGCGCAAGGTTCGACTTCAAACAAGGAAGCGAAATATAATCCATCGTTCTATATTCTGGGAGGTGGTTTCAGCAACAGCTGTGCTGCACTGTGGTCGACATGGATGATAGCTCTGATGGTATGGGATGATGAAAGTCATGGAACTGGATGGTCTGTGGTGAAAAGGAAAATAAAAAAGAATGGCCTGCTATAAGCGCTGCGGACAGCGGTGGCACTTCTTGTGTTGAGAACGTGAAGAGGGTGAAGGTAGTGAAAAACAAAAGTAATGATGTGTCAGAGTGGAAAGTTGTAATCCTGTTTGATGCGACCACGGGGCCTCATCTACACCCTATTTGATTAACCAATGCAGTTAAGAAAGAGATAGGGAAATCACACTAGCCCGGTTCTTCGGTAATGGTAGACTGTTAATATTCTGTGCTGACCATGTTCAGCAAGGGCAGATTCTGAAAATGAAAACTCTCAATAGGAAGAAAATCACAAGTCATTTCCCTGGAGCTTCGGCTAGGCTGAGGGGGATCATTTCTGGGGTTCCACTATCTATGTGCATATATTATATAAAATAAAATGTAGAGGGGGGCATACTGGTTGAAGCCAAAAGGCTGTTCAGTAAGAAAGAGGGGCAGAGAAGTGAAAGCCTGTCAGTATTATTCATGTTTGAGAAGGTTTTGCCTAAGAAAGTACAGATGGGCTTCCTGGCTTTCACCGTTAGAGAGTTTTTCCCACCTCCATTAATAAGGTGTTTTAAATGCCAAAGAATGGGACATGTAGCGGCTTTCTACAAATGAAAAAAAAGATGTGCCAAATGTGGAGGGGAACGTGGGGGGGGGGGGGGGGGGGGGGGGGGGGGAATTTGGTGGATACCAGATGCAGAAAGAGGCTAGAGAGGCCCAAAGATAAACAATCACTCATAATAATCTATAATGCAGAGGCTGCAAGGCAGATTGGTGGAACTATTAGGCAGAATGGTGGAGACAATAGGGACAGTCCTGGAATAAGTCGACCTATTGTAAGAAATGTTGCTTATGTTGGTCCAGACACAGACACCAGATCTGTTCAGAAACCTGCCTGTGTTTGTTGGAAAGAAGAAATGCCAAGTTGAAGATCATTGTGGAAGCAGCAACAGAGTTTTTAGGAGAAACAGATGTTACTGTCGCCATGATCGTTGATATGTTGACTCCTAATAATACTAATGATGGAATGTCTCAGTAGGATGATAATTAGAGTCATGGTTTTTGTTATCCTTCAGTGGAACGCCAGAAGCCTTGTAGCCAACGGTCAGGAGTTTTAAGAAATATGTATTAGATTTAGAGATCAAACCTGATGTGATATGTGTTCAAGAAAAATGGCTTATACCACATCTTGATTGTATTATTCCTGGTTATTGTTCAATCAGATGTGATAGGTCAACTGGACAGGGTAGTGGTTGCGCTACGTTCATAAGAGATGGTCTTGTATATCGTAAGAAGATCCAAATGCATATTATGTCTTATTCAAGTAGGCCACATGAATGTCCTGCAAAGTCATCCTGTTGTCCCCCATTTGGGTATTTTAAATTTTTCCAATTAGCTAGTAGGAATGTTGTTAACTAAATGTTATACAATCTGAGACCACTACAGTTTAGATGTGCTGCCACTGCTACAAGGCTTCTATGGAATGGGGTGCTCATCTGGGTAAAGTCAAAAATGTCTAGAAAAAAATGTGTTTCTATGTAATGTCACATGTAAACTCATGGAAGGTATTCCCCCCCCCCCAAAAATGTATAAAATTCCACCCAAAGTCTACAATCCAGTTACATTAAAGTCATTCCACAAGCACAGGGCTGTAATTTAATGTGTCTGTGGAATTCAGCGCTGGGTCACATTGCTTTCGAAATGCCATCAACGGCTTTGTTACGCCGCAGAAATAGTTTCAACTTCAAAATGAGGTCACCCACCGACCATGTACTGGAGCTTCTAGTTCAACACTTTATGTATCACACGTTACATTTTACAGACCCGTAAGGAGGGTTGGAAACACCAAATAACTGGATTTATGGTTCCGTGTTCACCTCGTTTGGCGTATCAGAACTTGCAGGAGGACACATTTCCTACATTTCCCCTTACACACACACTAACACACCCCTGCACGCACGCACAAACTCACACACACACACGACTGCCTATTATGCATTTCTACATTGCCCCTTGTTCCACTTAAAGTGGCGGCAGTGTGGTTGTTGGAATGTGTACAGGGATGAAACGTGTCTTTCCATGCAGGGTCTTTTGCTCGTTCTTGTAGATCAGGATCATCACCCCGGACATATGCCAGGAAGGTTCTGTCTGCACGTCTACAGGGCGGTGAGTGTTGTCATCACAAGGGATGGAAGGAGGGAGGAGAGGGGTAGGGAAAGGTAGTCTGGAGTTAACAGCCCCTCTGAGGAATCTGCCCCATTCCCAACATTCCAGACCAGGCGGCCTTCTAGTGGCCTTCCAGATCTGAGCAGAGTGTTTTCTATGGAGGACCATGGTCGCTGCCCCATAGCTCAGCTACGCGGCTTTGGAAAACGTTATTTGAAATCAATGAAATGCTTTGGAGCATTTGCTTTAGCCTGCCTGGGGCTTTAATGGGAGGGGTTTGTAGTGTACAACTTTTCGATTTGGTTCCATTGCAACAGGCAAGCACAGATAAAGTATTTGAAATCATTTCAAATAGTGTTTGAACACAGCTCTGACTGGGCCCCTGCCCCTCCTACCCCAGTTTCTCCCATTACCCAGAAAGCCATGGCATTAACAGATATGTATCAATAATCCGGTCCCTGTACAAGACTCGCCACTCAGCCACTCTCCTTTTGTTTTATTTCAGCTACCAAAGAGCCGAGGCCAAAGTAGGATTTACATGGGGCTAACAGAGCAATACACTGTGACGTTGCTACAATATGTAATAGATGCCACTTAGCAAACATATTTATCCTAGGCATCTTACAGCACGGAGTGCATACATTTTGTGATCCACTGCGGGGAACCCCCGACTTTGGCATTGCTCCATGCCTTTACATATGTTTCTCTGAGTGATAGTGATAGTGCGGTCCAATTGATTGAATGTGGTCATGGCACAGAGCAAGAGCATCATGTTGTGGTCGAGAACCACATTAATACTTATGCCCGTAGAGAAGAAAGTAAACAGGGAAAATATCAAAACAGCTTTCTAAGAGAGCGGGAGAGCGAGAGACAGAGAGAGAGAGAGAGAGAGAGAGAGAGAGAGAGCGAAAGAGAGAGAGCGAAAGAGGACCACAGAGAGAGTAGAATAGTTTGTCCTCAGAGGATCGTTCTGGCCCCGCCCTTCGGTTCCTGATGTGGGAGAGAGCGAGAAAGACAGGCAGGGAAAGAGAGAGCGGAAGACGGAGAGAAAATAAGAGACAGATTTAGAAAGAAAGAGAAGCGGAGTGAGATGGAAAGTGAAAGAGAGCGAGATAGAGAGACAGAGCCACAGAAAGAGAGAGCGAGAGTGAGAAAGAACAGAACAGTTCGTCCTCAGAGGATCACTCTGGCCCTGCCCTGCTCTAACTGTTTCTGTTGCTGCAGCAGCTACGGCAGCCAGTGTGCTGAATGGAAAGTATGTCAGAGATATATAAAACTATGGGTGGAAGCTGGGAGGTGTGGGGTTTCACACAAGGTTGGGGACAGACAGGCAGTAATGTAATGAGGCTGGATGAGTCTCTGGAGAGGTCTGATACGGCAATACCACTCAGCTTTGATTAGACCGCAACGCCACATTAGTACTATACAGTATCGTACAGACCAGGGCCAGGCTAGCTAGGCCCTCCCAAGGTGAGCAGCGCGCCTCTGGGACGCCGTGTACGTACGTCTCCAACTGAGCGCTAATGACCAGATGTGTCAAATGGTACAGGGAGCAGAGTGAGTGAACCCTGGATAGAGGCAGGTGGCACACACCGGTGCTCTCCTCCCTCCCATGACACCTCTCTCTTTGGGAGTCTCCGTCTGCCTCTCTCTCTTTCTCTCTGGGGTCTCCTCTCTCGGTCTATCCCCCTCTCTCTCTGCCACACGCAGCCTGAACGGGGGGGGGGCTGTCGTCATCTAAATCGGTCTCTTTCTCACTCCTCACTTCCTATCGTCCATTGTGCCTCAACACTCAATGGACTTGGTGTAGCCTGGAAGTCTTTGCTTTTAAAACCGCTCATGCTTCTCTCTCATTTTGCATGATTGGAATGAGGGACAATACAAACAAATGGGTGGTGTGTTTACTAAACTAAGAGAACAGTTAATATTGCAATATCACATACCACCTTTGTGCGATTGACCTTTTACTCTCATTAAAGGTTCTCCTTTGTTAATCTTCGCCATGGGAATCAGATACTGTACAGGTCTCCTCAGTGTCTTCGAGGATATTGCTAATTGGCCACAGAGAAGACTGACTCTCCCCGGGGATCAAACCCACCCAAAACGTTGCTTCAACCCAACCAGGAATCAAACCAACCAACACCTGCACCAATTAAGGAATAACTGAAATCTAATACTCCAACTAACAAGCATATCCCTTAATCTGGGTTTTGTCTGGTGGCTGCCACTGTTACTCACTGATGACAGGGAGCCAGATGAGTGTGTGTAGGTACCAGGTCCCTAGGAGCATGTTCTGTATTAAGTAAATACAGAACATGCTAATGGAGTATATAGAGGGACTTGTACAGCTCCGGCTGACTAGTCTCATTGTCCAGATCATACACAGCATGGTATGCACACACACACTCACACACACACACACACACACACACACACACACACACACACACACACACACATGGGCATACACACACAGCAGGGTCACGGTGTAGCCCCATTACCCACCAGTCTCCTGTGACATCTGGAGCCAAACATTATTATCATATTTATGAGTCATTCACAAAACCCTGGCACATAGAGTAAACCAGATGAATGTTTTGGAGGAAACAGACGTGGGTGTTCTGATGGAGGAAACACTGATGGATAGTGTCCACTGATGAAATGCATTGCTCAAAGTGGATTTTTAAACGGAACGCATACTTGTAATACTTAAATAGGATGAGTCCTAAATGACACCCTATTCACTATACAGTGCACTACTTTTGACAACAGGGAATACAGATGTAGAATCTTAATTTGAACCTGTTTGCTACAGCAGGAAAATAACCCTGCCCCAACAGGAAATGTTAATTATTATGTGGATTCATGGACCATTTTGTAGGGGGTGATACATTTTTCATTAGGGCAAATCAAGTCTGAGCGGATGTGTAAATTACAAACTTTAGAATCCCTTTTAAAACTCAAATGCACTACGTTTGCATTTCCTGTTGTGCAGGAAAATTCTCAACAACAAAAGAGTGATCCAATTAAGATCCTACATCTGTAGGGTGCCATTTGGGACACAGCCTTGGAATAGATTTGCAAATGGAACACATACTATGATATACTTATTTATATCCTCTCTGTTCCTACTGGCTCATAAAAGCAGACACAAGACCTCTCCACTTCTGACGATCCAAAAGCTTGTTTGGCAGTCTGGCTCTGGTTATGATATAGTGGCAGCCTGAAGCTGTGGGGTGGATGCCATACATCAAAAGTCAGTGTTGGATTCAATGTTATGAAATATTACTCACCAGTAACTATTAACAAAGAACCAACCTTGGTTGAGCTTTTCAGTTTGCCTCACAATGGTGTCAGAGAACACTTTGAGATCAGTTATGAGGAGCTCTGAAACCCTGTGCGTGGTACAATACAGATGTAGGATCTTAATGTGAGCCAGTTTGCTACAACAAGAAAATAACCCGCAGCAAACGAAAATGTGTTATTACGTGGATTATAATTAATGGACATTTTTGTAGGGGTTGATAAATTTTTTCGTCAGGGCAAATCAAGTCTTGCATTTTAAAGTGAACGTCTTTTTAAACCTCGGAATCCACTGCAAGCTAGCGTTTCCCATTTCCCGTGCGGGAAAATTCTCAGCAACAAGAGAGTGATCAAATTAAGGTCCTACATCTGTGGGTGTTGCCGCTCAAGTGGTGTAGCATAACGGCTGTGTGTAGATTCCTGCCAACTGATTTGTTTCTCCTCCTGTCTTCTTTCTCTCTCTTCTCAAAGTGTCCATCCATCATGCTAACAAAACACACCCTGTGCTGTCTCACACATTTCAGGACCATGTGGAGTGATCCTCCTGAGCTCAGCAATAATGCACAGCCATGATGTGGATGTGTTTGTGTGTTGTTGTTGTTGTTGTTGTTGGTGTGTGTGTGTGTGTGTGTGTGTGTGTGTGTGTGTGTGTATTTGGGACTACGTTACCCTCTTGTGTGCCCCTCCAGGGACAAGCACTTGAGACTCTCAGCTGTGCATGACTTCTTTTACACATCCACACACAGATGCACGCACACACACCAAAAGCAATACAGCAATTGGGGGCTGTTACAACTGCGTTAGTCACCCGGGATACAGCCTGTCAACATCATAATGGGATGGGGTTTATAACTATGCTTGGAAGAAAAACCCCACCAAGCAACAAAACCCCCAAAGGAGAAGACTTGTGTAAGCAAATCCTACTGTTCACATTCTCTGCTGCTCTGCTCACATTCTCTGCTGCTCTGCTCTTTCATGCACACAGTTATTCTCTCAACACGTACGTGCGCGCGCGCGCACACACACACACACACACACACACACACACACACTATTTAAAACCTTGGCACAGAAATAGAGGTGGACAATAGGCCTAATGAGCCTTGTCACTGGAGATATGAATGTAGGGTGGACCAGCGGCCTGGAAATATAATTCGATGTCAAATCGTACACATTGATCTGGGCTACATTTGGACATGAACGTTTTGCTCTAGTGTGTTCAGTCTCACAATCAGAGATGAGACCCTACAGAGAACCACAGATGAAGTCTTTGACTGGTCCACTTCCCTGTTCAAACTGTTCCAAAGACAGAAGGCCTCCTCACATGAGGAGGGCTAGATAGCACTTATTAGAGAACTAAAACTTATAAAAAAAAATAAAAATAAAGTCAAGAAATGTTCTACGGACTCTTTAACCTGCGTCGAATAGAGGAGAGATATATAAATAATTTGTGCATCCCAAATGGAGCCCTATTCCCTGTGTAGATCACAACCTTTGACAAACTTTTGAAAAAAGGAGTGCACTATACAGGGAACAGGGTGCCATTTGGGTGATGGATGGGCTTGTAGTTGTAGCGTGACCTACGTAACAGAATGAACCAATATACTATAGCCAGTGTTGAGACGAATTCTTATGACTATTACTCACATGGTTAATAAACATTACGTTACAGTGCTGTATTTTATTAAAGTACTAGATGTTATATCGTCAGCAATATCTTAAGAACAGCAGTACTGCCTTCATGTGGAATGGTAAACATGGTTAAGATACTGTTCTGTGCATTGTGGTCATTTAGCAGACACTTTTCCAAAGCAACTTACAGAACTGTCAGCGTTAAAAGCTCGTCTCATATTTGGCTTCCGTACGTTGACTTGCGTTCCATTGCATTACAGTATGAAGTAAAGTATATTCCATCACAGCAACATATTTGGAACACAACAGCAATTCAGGTCAACAGTATGATATGAAACATGACCTTCGAACGACAGTCTGAATTTTTATGAATAGAAGAAAAAGCAGGCATGTGTACCATTCTGTAGGCTGTCACGGAGCTGTGCAATACAATTCCAGGGCTTACGTCACTCTGAATGAGACTTGCTATGAATAGTAGAGTGAAGCAGTGATTAGATAGAGCAGAAAGGACAGAGACGCCGTGAGTCACACTAACCGTGGACTGTGACTCCCGACTGCTCCTCTCCAGTCTCCGCTGACTCAAAGTTTAGCCAGCAGGGCTGTGGAGAAGTTGAGCTACACAGTGCCTAGTCTTCACACCAATTGGACAGTCTTCACATTTTGATGCCTTAAAATTACATCTAAAAAGGGATCATATTTGATTTGTTTCCTTCTGATCGACACAACCTGCTCCACATTTTCCAAGTGAATGAAAGATAATAGAACATTTTCAAAATGAATACAAATAAAAAAATAAAGCCATTATAGCCGTGAATCATTTTGAATAAGATTCTACCAACTTTGCACAACTTTTAGGGCAACATATCCATTGTTTTTGTCAAAATTGCTCAAGCTCTGTAAATTTGGTTGGGAATCATTGATGGACAGCCATATTCAAACCTTGTCTCAGACTTTTAAGCAGATTCAAGTCAGGACTCAGACTGGACCACTCAGCAACACTCAACACGTATTAGAAAGCCATTCTGGTGTGTCTTTGGCATTAACATTTGCACAGCTGAAAAATTAGACTGAGGGAGATTCTTCTCTAACTTTTTGTCTGTGGTAGCAGAGAGAACAGTCTATGACTAGGGTGGCTGGAGTCTTTGACAATTTTTAGGCCCTTCCTCTGACACCGCCTGGTATAGAGGTTCTGGATGGCAGGAAGCTTGGCCCCAGTGATGCACTGGGCCGTTCGCACTACCCTCTGTAGTGCCTTGCGGTCGGAGGCCGAGCAGTTGCCATACCAGGCAGGGACGCAACCAGTCAGGATGCTCTCGATGGTGCAGCTGTAGAACCTGTAGTATTCGGCTCATGTGACAAATACAATTTGATTTGATTTGATTTAACCCTAAACTCAACCATTTGGTATTAATGCCTAAACTTAAATGTAAGTTGAACTTTTACGGGGTTTGACTGACAGCTAAGATAGTGTACCACATGGCGTAATTAATTAATTAAAATGTCAAGCAATGGAGTAATTCTGTGACAGCTAAGATGTGGCGCCTAATGGTGTAATTAAAACATCAAGCCATGACGTAATTCCATTGCTGCATTTTATTTGGAGATTGGGTCGGGATTTCTGATCCTGGAGAAAGTTTCACGAGGCAGAGGTGTGTGTGTGTGTGTGTGTGTGTGTGTGTGTGTGTGTGTGTGTGTGTGTGTGTGTGTGTGTGTGTGTGTGTGTGTGTGTGAGAGTGAGTGAATTAATTTTCATGTCAAATTTCCAGTCATTCCAGTCAGTAATTGACACATAAACAAACATTACAATGATTTACAGTGTACCCAGTCTGGTACAAAGAGAAGATTCAAGTGTGAAAGTGTTTCCACACTTTGTTGTGTTACAGCCTGAATTTAAAATGGATTGTGTCACTGGCCTAGACACAATAATGTCAAAGTGGAATTATATTTTTTGAAATGTTGCTAATTAATGATAAATGAAAAGCTGAAATGTCTTGAGGTAACCCTCCTGCTGCGTTCCGGTCGAATTGGACCAATTTACATGTTCTCTCTGAAAAATGTAGTTAAGTTAATCTGATTGTCATCAGGTTCCTTGACTTTGTCCACACAGGGCCCCTGAACACACAAAATACATGTGGATGATTTTCATTAAATTTGGGTGTTTTATTTAACTTTTGTACACCTGTGGTGTTCCCGGTCAAAAATGACCGGTCATTAGAAATGAATGGGTGAGACTACAATTAGTGTATAAAAGTGAGTTCAGGCACATGCCCATTCATCAGATGGACCCACTTTCTCTCCCAGACCCCCACATGCATGTGTGTTTGAGCACACACACACAAACACACACACACCTCACTCCCCTTCTTGGCTTCCATGGCAACCCCCACAGGAACCTTTCCCCAATAGAATCTTCCCCCCACGGGAACCACACCTGTTGGCATTCTCACAAACAATCGTAACATTGTTTCAATAATATATACAACTTTTCTCACAGCTCTGGTATATAAAGCTTTTTTGAGGCCTTGATCGCAATTCTTTCTGTGGCAGCACAATGACCAAACGATACACTGTATGTGAGGCTCTTGATCATATCTTTCATCATGACACTGGTGAGGAGGAGAGAGTCCTTGTTAAACTTTAACACAAAGTAGTCTGTGATAAATAGCACAATATTTTTAATCTGAGTATTTGTTATAGTCAAAATAATCCATATACATTAAGCTTAAAAAAAATAATTAAAAAAAACGAGTTGTATGAGCTCAGGTCAATGAGGCCTACAGGCCATAAATAGAAAATAGAAGTTAAAATGTTCACAAGAACTTAAAAAGATAAAAAGATCTAACACAACATTAGGTGATAATATATGTATTATTATGGATTTATAATCAGCTGTAATGGGGCGGTCATTTTGGACCGGGAACACAGAATGAATTAACATGAAATGAACACAACAGGAGGGTTAATAAATGTTCAACCCCTTTGTTATTTCAAGCCTAAATAAGTTCAGGTGTAAAAATGTGCTTAACAAGTCACGTAGTAAGTTGCATGGACTCACTCTGTGTGCAATAATAGTGTTTGACTACCTCGTCTCTGTACCCCACATATACAATTATCTGTAAGGTCCCTCGGTCGAGCAGTGAATTTCAAACACAGATTCAACCATAAAGACACCTATTGGTAGATTGGTAAAAAAAAATATATATAAACATACATTGAATATCCCTTTGAGTATGATGAAGTTATTAATTACACTTTGGATTCACCTTTCAGCAGGGCAATAACCTAAAGCACCAAGATGACATTGAATGTTCCTGGGTGCTTTAGTTGCAGTTTTGACTTAAATCGGCTTAAAAATATTCCGCAAGACTTGAAAATAGCTGTCTAGCAATGATCAACAACCAACTTGACAGAGCTTGAAGAATTTTTTAAAGAATTATGTGCAAAATATTGTACAATCCAGGTGTGCAAAGCTCTTAGAGATTTACCCAGAAAGACACAGCTGTAATCACTGCCAAAGGTGATTCAAACATGTATTGACTCAGGGGTGTGAATACTTATATAAATGAGATATTTCTCTATTTCATTTTCAATACATTTGCAAACATATCTAACGGAAATACACTGTCACGACTTCTGCCGAAGTCGGCTCCTCTCCTTGTTCCGGCGGCGTTCGGCGGTCGACGTCACCGGCTTTCTAGCCATCGCCGCTCCACTTTTCATTGTTCCATGTGTTTTGTCTTGTTTCCCCGCACACCTGGTTTACATTCCCTAATCACACTACATATATATTCCTTCTGTCCACCCCCCCATGTCTTTGTGTGGAATTGTTTTTTTTACGTGTTGTGTGACGCGCCAGGCTGGTTTTTCTCCAGGTACCATGTTCAACCCGCAGTGTGTTTAATTGTGAAACATTTTGCATCTTTGTGACTTTGTTGCGCTTTTCACTTTTACCTTTGGCTGGAGGTTTGTTTGACGCAGTTGCGTCCGTCTGTTGTTTGCTTCGGCCAAAGAAAGTGTGTGCCTGATCACAACTCTTTGCTCTCCTGCACCTGACTTCTACACCAGTAGCGCATAACGTTGAAATACACAATGGACAAAAAAAAACATTTAAGGTTCTCCTCCTCGCTCAGCTACATAATGCCAGGGTATATCTGTTGGGCTTTCTGGAATAAGGGGAAGCGAATATTGTGGTTGAAAGGGCAATAGAGAATAAAATGAATTGAATTCTCTCTCTGTCCAGAGTGTTGTACATAAAGTGTAATGATTAAAGCGAATAGTTAAATGAATAGCAGTAAAGCAATACTACACTGGCTGTTAAAAAAGACAACATCTTTTCAGTAGAGGCTGTATTTCAAAGTGACTTCGCATCAATAATCAATAGGATTCAGGCTGTTTACAAGTCATTGTTCTTTGAACTGCCTCAGTGCAGTTTACCATTTCAAATCGTCCCATTGCTCATTTCGTCAATTAGGCCTAATCAGCTGTTCATTCATTGTGTAAGTGGTAACCTACCCCTTCCGAATTGTTTTCCATTTTTCATTTAGAAATAACTGCTATTATGAAAGGTAGAGCCTAAAGGGAAACCCTTTAGGGTAGAAGGCATGCTCAGATGTCTGGGTTTACGACAGGATCGTGTATTCTGGACTTATGCATGTTTATGAACATAAAACACTGCTGAAATAACTTTCCTCAACTCTCCAAACCCCTCAAGCAATCAGTGACTAATTTCTGAACTCTCGTATAGTAATAAGTGACATGAATTACAGCCAACCGTTTATTGCATTACTGAGAATGCGTTGGAATTTGGAAACAAAAGCATTTACGTTTTAGGATGGCCTGGGGCTGAAGCTGGGGGTTTGGAGATGGGGATAGAGCTAAGGCTGGAGCTGAAGTTGGGAGTGTGATATTGGGGCTGGGGATAGTGGGCTGTGGGTATGGCTGGGGATGAAGAGAGTGCGGGCAACCAGGACTGGATTTGGGGACTTGAGCCTGGGGAGTAGGGCAGTAGATAGCTTTGGTGCTGGGGCTGGGTATAGTGGAGCTGGGACTGAGGCTGCAGCTGGGAGGAGAGAGGTCAGCTGGGGTATAGCCCACAGAGCCCTCTCCCTCTCCACGCTACTCTAATCTCTGCCGTTGACATGTGCAGGTCCATGACCCGTCCGTTTTCCCTCTGACAAGTAAGGCCCTCTGATGCAGGCATGGAGGCAGGCAGGGAGGCAGAGACTGACTGAAAAGGATTAGTGAGGGTTAGTCCCTGGTCCCTTCTTTGTGGTGTGGCTGTGGTGTGGATCCCTGGATTGACCAGCTGATTTGGTGTCTCACAGTCAACTGTATTAGTCACTTTTTCATAGTTCTTGTTTTTGAGCAATACATGTAAAGTTGATTTGTGTCTACCATTGTTATTGGACACTATAACTTTATGGTTCCGTTTATACAGTTTTATAATGTTTTGTCATTTAGCAGACATTCTTATCCGGAGTGACATACAATAGTGATGTGCATACATTTTCATACGGGTCCCCCGTGGGAATCAAACCCACGACCCTGGCATTGCAAACATCATGCTCTACCAACTGAGCCACATCAACGTGATTTTGATATTATGCCAGAAACGTAGAGACGGAGAGAGCGAGATTGCGAGAGACAGAGATGAGAGACAGAGATGGAGAGGCAGAGAGAAAATGAAA
Source organism: Oncorhynchus mykiss (assembly GCF_057628025.1). Taxonomy (NCBI): domain Eukaryota; kingdom Metazoa; phylum Chordata; class Actinopteri; order Salmoniformes; family Salmonidae; genus Oncorhynchus; species Oncorhynchus mykiss. The sequence continues at coordinate 53,764,933 of NC_143022.1, read as the reverse complement.
TACAAAAGCACAAGGAAAAAAAGGTATAGCATAACATAGAGATGTTCCTGTGTCAGAATGGTGTACGCCCAGGGGCCCTCTGGTAGCATCTGGTTTGGTCTGGATCCAGACATCCAGACATTAATAGATGAGTCAGAGTGACTATGACAAATTGAATATCACCAATGAATGATGACAGGGAGGCTCTGTTGGAATGGAGACCTATGGAAACAATTGTCTCAGAGAGCATTGACGCATGGGTGCTCTAAATTGGTAAAGAAATTACACACAAATACTCTAAATGTAAAACACTCCAGTGGAGATCTAGTGGATCTAGTGGATCTTGTAACGGTTTTCCTCCTCTTCTGAGGAGGAGTAGGAAGGACCGGACCAATATGCAGCGTGGTAAGTGTTCGTCATCCTTAGTAAACAGTTCCGTCTGGTAACTAATACAAAGTCCTATTAGGTGACAAAACACAAAACAGGAAACAACTACCCACAACCCATAGTGGGAAAACAGGCTGCCTAAGTATGGTTCTCAATCAGAGACAACGATAAACAGCTGCCTCTGATTGGGAACCATACCAGGCCAAACACAGAAATACAAAAACATAGAACAACACATATAATGCCCACCCCAACTCACACCCTGACCAAACTAAAATAGAGACATAAAAAAAGGAACTAAGGTCAGGACGTGACAGATCTACACTATCTTTCTTACTCAGTAGAGAATGGTTGACTGACTGCTCTGATTCTGTGTGTTTAGTAGAGTTCTACAGCTGACAACAACTTAACCATGCTTTTATGTAGATTAGTTAATTAAAATATAAATGATATGTAGTATGTTGGTAACATTGAATAATGTTGTTGTAAGTCTCAGTTAGTAGTCTTAATAAGATATAAATCTGGCTAACATAATGATAAGAGTTGGGACTGAGAGTTTGGACCAGCATAGCTTTTCTTCTACACAGAGATATGATACGCAAATGCCTGAGGGGTATCGTCAGACGTTTCGCCTGCATCCCAAATGACACCCTATTCCCTATATAGTGCACTAGTTTTGACCAGGGCCCATAGGGTTCAAAAGTAGTACACTTTGTCGGGAATAGAGTGCCATTTGGGACGCAGATTCTGAGTTCGCATGGAACCATGTAGTACTCCTAACTCCCCCGGTCATGCCATAGCTGAACCTACATGGTGGCTTCACATGGCTGTGTCTTTTGACAGCAATCTGTCAACGAACAAATGCAAGTATGTAAACGGAGCAGCCAGAAGGGTGATGGTGAAACGTGGAGGGATGTAATCTCTGCTCTCTTTGTGGTTGAGGAACATCACATTAATAGCCACAGAGAGAGAGAGGCCAATCTAAGCTCGTACAAATGTGAGAAGATCATTGTAGACTTGTGGTCTATAACAGTTTCAACATTATAACAGACCCGTAGCACAGCATGTGGTGTCGGGGGGTTGGGAAAAGTAATCAGACTGCAAAAAGACACTACCGTTTCACAATGGACAAGTGAAGTTGTATTGTATTCTATTATTATTGTAGTTAGGCGAATGGTAGACTCGATGCTGAGACTTGAGACTCCCTAACCATCAATGGCATGTTACAGAGGAAGACATATAGCAGGGAGAATGAACATACATACAGCGCCTTCAGAAAGTATTCAGACTCCTTGACTTTTTCCACATTTTGTTACATTACAGCCTTATTCTAAAACGCATTAAAAAAATATAATCCTCAGCAATCTAAACACAAGACCCCACAATGACAAAGTGAAAACAGTTTTTTTGACATTTTTGCAAATTTATAAAACAGAAAAAACAGAAATACCTTATTTACAGAAGTATTCAGACCCTTTGCTCTGAGACTCGAATTTGAGCTCATGTGCATCCTGTTTCCATTGATCATCCTTGAGATGTAAAAACAACTTAATTGGAGTCCACATGTGGTACTTTTGATTGATTGGACATGATTCCAGGCACACACCTGTCGAAATAAGGTCCCACAATTGACAGTGCATGTCAGGGCAAAAATCAAGCCGTCAAAGGAATTGTCTGTAGAGTTCTGAGACAGGATTATGTCGAGGCCCAGATCTGGGGAAGGGAACCAAGACATTTCTGCAGCATTGAAAGTCCCCAAGAACACAGTAGTAGCCTCCATCATTCTTAAATGGAAGAAGTTTGGAACCACCAAGACTCTTTCTAGAGCTGGCCGCCCGGCCAAACTAGGCAATCGGTGGAGAAGGACCTTGGTCAAGGAGGTGATCAAAAACCTGATTGTCACTCTGACAGAGCTCTAGAGTTCTTCTGTGGAGATGGGAGAACCTTCCAGAAGGACAAATATTTATGCAGCACTCCACCAATCAGGCCTTTATGGTAGAGTGGCCAGACTGAAGCCACTCCTTAGTAAAAGGCACATGACAGCCCACTTGGAGTTTGCCAAAAGGCACCTAAAGACTCTCAGACCATGAGAAACAAAATGTTCTGGTCTGACGAAAGTCACGTCTGGAGGAAACATGGCACCATCCCTACGGTGAAGCATAGTGTTGGAAGCATCATGCTGTGGGGATGTTTTTCAGCGGCAGGGACTGGGAGACTAATCAGGATCAAGGCCAAGATGAACAGAGCAAAGTACAGAGAGATCCTTGATGAACACCTGCTCCACAGCGCTCAGGACCTCAGACTGGGGACAACGACCCTAAGCACACAGCAAAGAGAAGCTTGAGAGGATCTGTAGAGAAGAATGCAAGAAACTCCCCAAATACAGGTGTGCCAAGCTTGTAGCATCATACCCAAGAGGCTGTAATCACTGTCAAAGGTGCTTGAACAAAGTACTGAGTAAAGGGTCTAAATACTTATGTACATTTCTACAATACTGTTTTTGCTTTGTCATTATGGGGTATTGTGTGTAGATTGATGATGTAAAAAGATTTTAGAACAAGGCTGTAACCTAACAAAATGTGGAAAAAGTCAAGGGATCTGAATACTTTCCTAAGGCACTGTACATGGTTTCACTTTAAGAATAATATAGTGATTCTGCAAGAAACCAGGACAAAAGAACAAGGACCATGATTTTCATGAGATTTGATCCATAGTAGGGTCTTTTGGAGGAAGGATTGTTGACATCAAATCAAAGTTTATTGGTCACATACACAGTTTAGAGGGTGGTATAGCGGTGCCGCAAAATAATTATGTTTCTAGCACCCAACCATGCAGTCAAATGTCAAACAACTAAAATGTAAATAAAAATTTGTTAAAAAGGTAAGAAATCAAGAACAACGGAACAAATCTATTTAACGACCCAAACAGCACTGTACCAGTATCAAAATGCAATTTACACAAGATATACTAAGAATGATAATGTACAGCAGTAGGTATACCCTTACAAAAATACATTTGTTCCTGAGCAAGTTTGTGGGAAATGTGCTGTAAACTAAATAGTCTGCCACAAAATGTTGCCAGAAGTTTGCAAACGTTTGCCATTTGCGGTACATTCGGCAACAATCATTTTATTGCCACTAGTTGCAAACAGTTTACCAGAAGCTGTTTCTGGTGAACACATGAGTTCCAAGACCAGTAACCGTTGATGACCAATGGTTAGAAACATCTGCTGGAAAATGGAAACGAAGCTACCTAGCTAGCTACCATACCTAACAGTTGTCTGGTGAGTGTCTTACTTATTAAACTTCTTGGCGCACCCATCCCGTTAGAGGGATCATTTTCGTCATCATCCACTGAATTGCAGAGCGCCAAATTCAAATTAAATTACAAAAAATATTTAATTGTCATAAAATCACAAGTGCAATATAGCAAAACACAGCTTAGCTTGTTGTTAATCCACCTGGCGTGTCAGATTTCAAAAAAGCTTTACAGCGAAATCAAACCAAGCGTTTATGTGAGGACATCTGTCTCAGCAGACAAAACATTACAAACAGCTAGCAGCAAAGTAGATTGGTCACGAAAGTCAGAAAAGCAAAGAATGAATCGCTTACCTTTGATGATATTCGGATGTTTGCACTCACAAGACTTTGTCCAGAAATCCACAGGCTCGTGCAGGTCATGACAGGCAGACAAAAATTCCAAATAGTATCCGTAAAGTTTGTAGAAACATGTCAAACGTTTTTTTATAATCAATCCTCAGGTTGTTTTTACAATAAATAATCGATCATATTTCAACCGAACCGTAGCTTTTTCAATAGGAGAGAGAGAGAGAAAATGTCTGCTCCAAGCTGTTGCGCATGCAAAACTCTGGGGACACACAGCCATCCCCTGACGCGATGTGATCGTTCTCATTTTTCAGAATAAAAGGCTGAAACTATGTCTAAAGACTGTTCACACCAAGTGGAAGCCATAGGGAAAGGAATCTGGTTTATATCCCTTTAAATGGAGGGAAGGCATGGAATGGAACATGGAGCTTTCAAAATAAGAGGCACTTCCTGGTTGGATTTTCCTCAGGTTTTCGCCTGCAATATCAGTTCTGTTATACTCACAGACAATATTTTGACAGTTTTGGAAACTTTAGAGTGTTTTCTATCTTAATCTGACAATTATATGCATATTCTAGCTTCTGAGCCTGAGAAATAGGCAGTTTCATTTGGGTACGTTTTTCATCCAAATGTCAAAATACTGCCCCCTACACTCAACAGGTTAACTAATCTTCAACATTTATTAGCTAAATGATGCCTAGTTAGCCAAGTCATTTTTTTATGGGATAGAGTGAAAGACATTTTGTTGATACCAGTTTCATTCTGACAGCACCACTGACTGACTGGCTAGCGCTTGGCTAGCTAACGTTAGCTATCATATTTTTGCCCAATTCATGTAATAGGTAGCTAGCTAACTAATGATTTGCTTAAACACTTATATTTGTAGGTGAATACGTTGCTGTATTTTAATATCAATATGCATGTCAATATGCTAGTGTCACTGTTCAGTAGCATGTTAGCTAGCACAACTGCTAAGTTAGCTAGCTAGCAACAATATCAGTTGATTTGACATCAGACCAAAACTTCACTTTTGCAGATGGACCCACCCTCCCTATCCGTGGTGTTGGAAGAGGCTGTATTGGGAGGAAGATGTATCAACACCCTGGAAATATGTTTGTGATGAGTGTATCTTCTTCAAGATTGATAAATTAAGTAAATGCATGTATTATTCTCATAAATGTAGCCCATACATTCATTATTTGTAACAATTCGCTATTTCATTGCTTTAAAGTAGTAGCTAGCTCATCTTGATCATGTGTTGTTCCTTCTGTCTTTCTAGAAGCAATCAGTTACAAGGCAAAAATACAGATTAACGCCTTCAATCAAACTGAGGCTGTTGAGTGGTGGTTTGTATGACCCAATTACTGGGTTGCAGGCATTGGGTCAATAGCTGGGTTGTTTTCTGTAAATACAGCAAGGTTGGGTTGTTGGTGCTGGGTTTTTAAGGTTGGGCTATGGATATTTTTCCGGTACCAGCTGTTGAACTCCATCAGAATACTTGCAAGTATTCTAGTACAATTGAGTGACTGACGAGTGGACGAGATGTGCAGATGCAGAACGTTTCCACAAAAACTGACTGGTGGAAGAGACGTAAATGCAGACTGTGTTTGAATCTGAAAGTGCAGCAAGTGAGTGATAATGAATGAAAAATAGTGAAATCAAAGAATGGAACCTAACTAGGAAAGTTGTTGTAGAAGACAAGGACCTGCCCAATAATGAATTTGTTATTGGCCAGCGTTTTTTGGACAAGGAGGTTGATTTGGGAAATCCATTTGTAATATCTAGGACTGTAAAGAAAGCAGTGGGAAAGGTGACTAGAAGCGGTCATGTTTTGGTTATTGTCTCTAGGAATTCTCCCGACCTCACAGGAATCTTCTGAGCCTGTGTTGGGAGTTGATTAGATCTCTTATTATTTTTACAGAAAAGCAGGTTGATTTTGTTTAATTTATTTTTTGATAGTCCGTATGATATATACAGTACCAGTAAAAACACACCTACTCATTCACATATGGAATCATGTAGTAACCAAAAAAGTGTTAAACAAATCAACATATAGTTTATATTTGAGATTCTTCAAAGTAGCCACCCTTTGCACACAGCTTTGCACACTCTTGGCATTCTCTCAACCAGCTTCATGAGGTAGCCACCTGGAATGCATTTCAATACAATGTAGAAAATAGTAAAAATAATGAAAAACCCTTGAATGAGTAGGTGTGTCCAAACCTTTGACTGGTACTATATATTTTTTTTACCCACGTTATTTACTTTTTTGGATCCTTATTATACACCCGCACAGTAAGTGGTGGAATACATATCCAATTGTTGCGAAAGAGTGGAAAATGGCTAATGTTATTTTGACAGACTAAGGTTGACTGAAAATGGCAACAAACGTTATGAATTATGAATTTGATGGAAGTTAAATGGAGATAATGTTAACTTGAGAAATAGCTAGTTAAGCGTTAGCTAGCCATTTACTGTGCTAATATCTCTGGCTGTGGTAATGTTACAGTAGCTAGCTAACGTTAGCCTCGTGACCATACTGAAGTGTTGTCACGGAATATAACTAAAATGTATGGATGTTGTCGACTTTTGGCTAGTTAACTATGTCAGTGTCTGTAACGGTAGCTAGCTAAGTCTGACGCTACTTCTGGACGGTCTCGGACACTGTTTCACTTGTTAGCTAAGTGAGCTGGCTAGTGACACCTTTAGTCGGACTTGTGAAGTTGAGGAGGTTGGATGCAAATTATGTTAGCTAGCTAACATTAGAGTTTAAGTTAAATTTGATGTAGCCAATTTAGTTTAGCTAGCTAGTTATGTTTCTAACATTTCTTTATTTCTGTACTTAAATGCAGATGTCAAGGCCAATAAAGTGACAGCTTTGTAAAAATACGCTGAATGAGTGGAACCTGGCCTCTTTGAATCCAAAGTTTGAGGGTAAGTAAAACTGAGAAATTCCTTTTTGAGAGTGGGGACAGAGCTTTGGGGGGAGAAAACATTGATTTTCATTGACCCTGTGTAAAGCGGCATTGATAACCAATAGTACAACCTTAATGGGAAGTTGAAAGACTTAACTTCACCAGAGCCTCTTAGAACCATGCAGCCACGCATGCATACATGCACAGCTGCCATAGATAATCTGGCATTCCTTTTACCATACCTGCTATATTGGTCATTTGCACAGATATTCTGTCAGTGACACAGAACACACACATCACAGGCTGGGAGCAGCTCTTGGGCACTTAGGGGTAAAGTGCCTTGTTCAAGGGCACCCCAGCAGTAGGTAGTATACAGATACAGTGTAGCTGGTAACCCTCTGACTGACGGATCACTCCCTGCAGATTTTCCCGCAGCAGCTTGGGCGTTTGAATATCGGTCTGCCTTTCTAACCTTTAAGCTACTGCCGCCCCTATTCGTTTAGCTCCTTCTTCATTCCCTTGCCTTTGATCAACCATTTGACCTGGCTTGTCAGCCTTTCCCTCAACGTATTTCATTTCTAAATGTGGGTGAAGCTGTCCCTTAAAAGTGGTTAAGGGTGTTGGGCCAGTAACTGATAAGTCGCTGGTTCGAATCCCAGAGCCAGCAAGGTGGAAACATCTACCATTCTGCCCTTGAGCAAGGCAGTTAACCTCCAACAACAACTGCTCCCTGGATGCCGAAGACGTGGATGTCAATTAAGGCAGCCCTCCGCACCTCTGATTCAGAAGGCTTGGGTTAAATGTGGAAGACACATATCGGTTTAATGCATTCAGTTGTGCAACTGATTATTTACACCCTTTACCCTCTCTTTTGCAGCTGAAGAGATGTACCAGGAAACACTCTTGCTTTTGGAAGACTCTACTATAGCCTGAAGTTATGAAGAACGTAAAAGCCTTACACGAAGTAAGTATTCTGTAAGCGCCACCGATTTTATACACGAGGGTAGGTCCTCTGGACACATGCATGAATACATAGGACTGTGGATACACCAAGCGACTTACCAAGCTTGAGCAGTAGCCAGGTCTTGCTAGGTACATATTGAAAGATTTTGTTGTGAAAACTGATTGTTGAAAGGAATTTATAATGAATTTAATAGTTTATGCTCCAAACAGAGTCAAATGTGTGAGGGCAGCCCAGATGACCAAGTGGCTGAACATCTGGCCGGGAAACCAAGTTGCAGACTGCATGAAGGAGACCGCGATACAGAGGGCTTATTGGACCAGCCAGAATAGTCGCTGACAAAGGGTTAAATTTTTTACAAAAACATTAGACATGAATTTGATTATATTTACTGTGATTAACAAGCCTGGCTGACATGACACACGTGACTCACACTGCAAGAGCTATGACCACACTGGTCTGGAAAGGAAGTTGTTTGTTTACACCTGCAAATTTAAGCCGTGGGGGTATTCAGACCCCTTAACTTTTTCCACAATTTGTTACATTACAGTCTTATTATAAAATGGATGAAATCGTTATTTTTTTTCTCCACAATCTCCACAATCTACACACAATACCCCATAATGACAATGTATACAAATGTATAAAAACAATTTAAAAAGTAAATATCACATGTACATAACTATTTAGACCGTTTACTCAGCACTTTGTTGAAGCACCTTTGGTAGCGATTACAGCCTCGGGTCTTCTTGGGTATGACGCAACAAGCTTGACACACCTGTATTTGGGGAGTTTCTCCCATTCTTCTCTGCAGATCCTCAAGCTCTGTCAGGTTGGATGGGGAGCGTCGCTGAACAGCTGTTTTCAGGTCTGTCCAGAGATGTTCGATTGGGTTCAAGTCCGGTCTCTGTCTGGGCCCCTCAAGGACATTCAGAGACTTGTCCTGAAGCCACTCTTACGTTGTCTCACTGTGTGCTTAGGGTCGTTGTCCTGTTGGAAGGTGAACCTTCACCCCAGTCTGAGGTCCTGTGCTCACTTGAGCAGGTTTTCATCAAGGATCTCGCTGTACTTTGCTCCGTTCATCTTTCACTCGATCCTGGCTAGTCTTCCAGTCCCTGCCTTTGAAAAACCTCCCCACAGCATGATGCTGCCACCACTATGCTTCACCGTAGGGATGGTGCCAGGTTTCCTCCAGATGTGACGCTTGGCATTCAGGCCAAATACAGTGCCTTGCGAAAGTATTCGGCCCCCTTGAACTTTGCGACCTTTTGCCACATTTCAGGCTTCAAACATAAAGATATAAAACTGTATTTTTTTGTGAAGAATCAACAACAAGTGGGACACAATCATGAAGTGGAACGACATTTATTGGATATTTCAAACTTTTTTAACAAATCAAAAACTGAAAAATTGGGCGTGCAAAATTATTCAGCCCCCTTAAGTTAATACTTTGTAGCGCCACCTTTTGCTGCGATTACAGCTGTAAGTCGCTTGTGGTATGTCTATCAGTTTTGCACATCGAGAGACTGACATTTTTTCCCATTCCTCCTTGCAAAACAGCTCGAGCTCAGTGAGGTTGGATGGAGAGCATTTGTGAACAGCAGTTTTCAGTTCTTTCCACAGATTCTCGATTGGATTCAGGTCTGGACTTTGACTTGGCCATTCTAACACCTGGATATGTTTATTTTTGAACCATTCCATTGTAGATTTTGCTTTATGTTTTGGATCATTTTCTTGTTGGAAGACAAATCTCCGTCCCAGTCTCAGGTCTTTTGCAGACTCCATCAGGTTTTCTTCCAGAATGGTCCTGTATTTGGCTCCATCCATCTTCCCATCAATTTTAACCATCTTCCCTGTCCCTGCTGAAGAAAAGCAGGCCCAAACCATGATGCTGCCACCACCATGTTTGACAGTGTGTTCAGGGTGATGAGCTGTGTTGCTTTTACGCCAAACATAACGTTTTGCATTGTTGCCAAAAAGTTCAATTTTGGTTTCATCTGACCATAGCACCTTCTTCCACATGTTTGGTGTGTCTCCCAGGTGGCTTGTGGCAAACTTTAAACAACACTTTTTATGGATATCTTTAAGAAATGGCTTTCTTCTTGCCACTCTTCCATAAAGGCCAGATTTGTGCAATATACAACTGATTGTTGTCCTATGGACAGAGTCTCCCACCTCAGCTGTAGATCTCTGCAGTTCATCCAGAGTGATCATGGGCCTCTTGGCTGCATCTCTGATCAGTCTTCTCCTTGTATGAGCTGAAAGTTTAGAGGGACGGCCAGGTCTTGGTAGATTTGCAGTAGTCTGATACTCCTTCCATTTCAATATTATCGCTTGCACAGTGCTCCTTGGGATGTTTAAAGCTTGGGAAATCTTTTTGTATCCAAATCCGGCTTTAAACTTCTTCACAACAGTATGTCGGACCTGCCTGGTGTGTTCCTTGTTCTTCATGATGCTCCCTGCGCTTTTAACGGACCTCTGAGACTATCACAGTGCAGGTGCATTTATACGGAGACTTGATTACACACAGGTGGATTGTATTTATCATCATTAGTCATTTAGGTCAACATTGGATCATTCAGAGATCCTCACTGAACTACTGGAGAGAGTTTGCTGCACTGAAAGTAAAGGGGCTGAATAATTTTGCACGCCCAATTTTTCAGTTTTTGATTTGTTAAAAAAGTTTGAAATATCCAATAAATGTCGTTCCACTTCATGATTGTGTCCCACTTGTTGTTGATTCTTCACAAAAAAATACAGTTGTATGTCTTTATGTTTGAAGCCTGAAATGTGGCAAAAGGTCGCAAAGTTCAAGGGGGCCGAATACTTTCGCAAGGCACTGTATATAGTATATTCTTGGCTTTGGTGCACCTCTCGTTCTTGGCTTTGATGCACCTGTACTGTCTCCGTCTGTCGGACAGTAGCCGAGTGAACAGTCTGTGGCTTGGGTGACTGAGGACCTTGATGATCTTCTTGGCCTTCCTTTGACACCGGGTGCTGTAGATGTTCTGGAGGGAAGGCAGTTTGACCCCGGTGATCCGTTGGGCTGTCTGCACCACCCTCTGGCAGTGATGCAGTCCAACAGAATTCTCTCAATGATGTATCTGTAGAAGTTGTTGAGGATCATACGGGCCATGCCAAATGTCTCCAGCTGCCTTAGGTTGTAGAAGCGCTGTTGCGCTTTTTTCACCACGATGTAGGTTTCCCGAGACCATTTGTGACTGACTGCCTTGATTCGGTCTTATGTAGTAACATTTGGAATTGTGTTTTTTTTACATTGGATAAAGGCAGAGACACAGAGCTACACAATGGCATATCATACACTGCATTTGAGGAACAATGGGAAAATAATTCTGCTTTGAAAGTTGATAAGCTTGTAACCTCACTTTTGAGAAAATGGCCTTTGAATGTTTTGGTACCTACTAGAGAGCTCTTCTTTGTCTACACCCATTCAGCACCCATTGCTAGATACTTCCACACAAATGAGAGAACAGCTTACTGACCATTTTACTCACCCAACAGAGCTGGTTAGGCTGTTTATGTTACCCAGAGCGTTGATGACTGCAACTGTGATGCTGGCAACAATTTACGCTTTTTTGCCAAAGTTTACCGACACTGGCCATATTCAACGGGTGCTAAAAGTTTGTACAATTGTCAGTTATTCGGCGCTCTGGCACACTCAAATGTGTAATAATATCTGATAATGTTGCTAGCTAGACTATTTTACCAGTGCTTTGAAGGTAGCCAGAGTGAATTTACCAGCTACGTCTATCAACAGTTGTCACATTGACATTCTATTGAAATGGATACTTGCATAGTGGAATCTTTTGTTAAGATATGTAGTTAGTTTGCTAGCTAAACAATTAACCATAATCCCAACTCATAACGTTACTACCCTGCATGAATTTTCAGGTAGCTAACCAAGCAGGTTCAATGTTAGCTAGCTAACATTAGGTTATAACTATCAAAGCAAATGGCTCTGAGATATGAATAATAAGATCATACATGTAACGTTAGCTAGCAAGCCAGCAGGCTAACATTAGCTACTCTTTAACTTAAAATGAAAAATACTTTCTGTCAAAATTAGAAATGTGTCATTTTTGAAAACGTAGCTAGCTAGACTATCAAACCTGTATACATCATGAACGGAAGCTTGTCCCTGTCACGGATGCCATGGTTGCCCTTAGTTTGAAGATGTAATCTGGAGACAGGTGTTTTCTCCATCTCCTTAGCTGTCATACTCTAATTTCACTGATTTCAAAACTCGATCCTCCAGAAAGTGGAGGGCAACACTTATGTAGTTCTACTACGCGATATATACTTTTAAAAAGACGCGTTAGACAGGATTAGCAACACATACTGACCAGCTCAAATAGACTGAAGCGTGCTATATAGCAGACCAATCCGAACTCATCTCTCGGCATGTCCATCCCACTAATTATCTCAGCCAATCTTGGCTAGCGGGAACGTTGCTGTCTTTTCTGTGGCTAAACCAACTAGGCTCGTAATTTAACAAATGTATTCATATTTACAGATGTCATGCAAGTTTATTATTAAGGCACATGAATGCTCACATATTCCAGATGGCATTTCTGCCGGAAAAACGCATTTTGATTAAAAATGAAGTAGTCATTTTGAAACTAGTCTTATTTCAGGTCCTCAGTGATGTGCACGCAGACAAACTTGAAGCTGTTGACCCTATCCACTGCGGCCCCGTCGATGAGGATTTATATATTTGACATTTGTACTTAAAAGTATCATTGAGAAATAATTCATGAAAGATGGCATATACTCCTTTGAGACTCCATGATGTTTAATCTGTAGTTGCTAAGAAGTGCAATGAACTGCAAAGGAATTGAGAAGGGGGAGTCTGCTTACATTTACGACTGTTAAAACACCCTCAGTGTGTGAACAAGTAAAGTAACCACACAGGATAACCAACTGATATGTGGTCCAGAAATGAATACTTCAGATTGTAATGACATTTCAAATCAACACTGTAGGGAAACGTGAAAATCTCTATTTCAAAATATGAAAGACGAGTAAAAATGTGGATCTAGCTAGATCATGATTTCCTACCAGCTAACATGGCAGAAAATGGCTGCATAAAAGCAGTGCAAACGTAGTGTACTATACTGTATGTTCCTGCCTGTTGATCTACATGCAGGATTTCAGAGTTTTTAAAGTCATTTTGCTTAAGGGAGGCATCTCTTCCAGAGCAGAGTGTATGTGTAAGTGATGTATGGAGACGTCGACAGGATGTGTGGTACATGAGTTAGAGGCAGAATCGCTGTTGTATAAAGAGGATGGTTTATGTCTTTCTAGTCCTGACCACTGTACGCCACACACACACACACACACACACACACACACACACACACACACACACACACACACACACACACACACACACACACACACACACACACACCACAGGCTGTAGCTTATTCCCGACAGCCAGACTGGTTTTGTCACACAGAGACAGGCTGTCCCAGTCCAGGTCCGGTGAGACCAGTGGTCGGTCTCATTCAAAGAATGGCTGGTTTGGGAGACACAGAAGGCCTTAGAACTTACTTTCAGACCACATGTTGACTCACTTTGAGTTTTAACAGTAGTGTCTGTCTGCTTTGGGTTCCTCTTCCTCCTCTTCTGTCCTCTACCTTAGACAGAGGGAGTGAGAGAGAGGGGCTGGAGGAGAGTGAGATGGAGGGATGGGATCACTGGAACTAGTATATACAACTAGTATATGTATGTAGATACTGTACTTGGGAAGGGGAATACCTAGTCAGCTGCACAACTGAATGCATTCAACCGAAATGTGTCTTCCACATTTAACCCAACCCCTCTGAATCGGAAAGGTGTAGTCAACGTCAAGGGAGCAGTTGTTTGGGGTTAACTGTCTTGCTCAAGGGCAGAGGGCAGAACAGCAGATTATTCCACTTTACCGGCTCGGGTAGTCAAACCAGCAGCCTTTTGGTTACTGGTCCAACACTCTTATCCTCTAGACTACCTGCTGCCAGAGACAAGATGCTCTGTGCTGGCCTGGTTACCCATCACCACAGTTGCTGGATGGTGCTGGAAAGGACAATGTGAAAAATACCTGAGCCAGTTCACATTGTCCTTTCCAACACCATTCTAGCAACTGTGGTGGATAGGTAACCAGGCCAGCACAGTGCATCTTGTCTCTGCTGAGTAGTGTGAAAAGGGAACTAGTGGCATGGTCTCCATAAAGCCCACATTTACTGTGGATCAGAGCAAGAGGTCTTCACGGTTCCAACTCAATGATCCGAATACCCGAGTCCCATAAATAATGTCATGGGTCGGATCTGATATGATTGTCACAGGTCTCGGATATGTGTAATTTAAACTGACATGTACGGAAGGACCCTTACACGACTGCTGCAGTAGATAGAGCTAAATCATTTATGCTGCTGCACTTACTTTTCACAAGAATAGCGCGTGACAAGGTGACCCCGACAGAGAGGGCTGCCTCGTTTCTAGTCCTTAGGAACCTTTGCAGTATTTAGTTTTTTTATGTATTATTTCTTACATTGTCAGCCCAGAAAATCGTAAGTGTTTTTACATACAGCCGGGAAGAACTATTGGATATCAGAGCGACATCAACTTACCAGCTTACGACCAGGAATACAACTTTCCTGAAGCGGATCATTTGTTCGAACCACCCAGGGCATTTGAACTGATTCCAGAGGCTGACCCAAAACAATGCCGCCGGAGAAAAGGAAGACGGAATGGTCTTCTGGTCAGACTTTGGAGGCGGGCACACCACCCACCACTCCCGAGTATATTACTCGCTAATGTCCAGTCTCTAGATAACAAGGTTGACGAAATCAGGGTACGGGTTGCATTCCAGAGAGACATCAGGGATTGTAACATACTGTTTCACGGAAACATGGCTCTCTGGATATGCTGTCGGAGTTGGTACAGCCACCTGGATTTTTTGTGCGTCGCGCTGACAGTAATAAACCTCTCCCCGGGAAGAAGAAGGGTGGAGGTGTATGTTAGGTGGTGTATGCTACCAAGGACTGTGGGCTCTCCTTCTCCGTGGCCGACTTGAGTAAAACATTTAAATGTGATAACCCTCGCAAGGCTGCCTGCCCAGATGGCATCCCTAGCCTCGTCCTCAGAGCATGCGCAGACCAGCTGGCTGGTGTGTTTACGGACATATTCAATCTCTCCCTAACCCAGTCTGCTGTCCCCACATGCTTGAAGAATGACACCATTGTTCCTGTACCCAAGAATGCAAAGGTAGCTGAACTAAATGACAATCTGTCATCATAAAGTGCTTTGAGAGACTTGTCAAGGATCATACCTATCACCCTAGACCCACTTCAATTTGCTTACCGCCCCAATAGGTCCATAGACGATGCAATCGCCATCACCCTATCCCATCTGGACAAGAGGAATACCTATGTAAGAACGCTGTTCATTGACTATAGCTCAGCATTCAACACCGTAGTACCCTCAAAGCTCATCATTAAGCTTGAGGCCCCGGGTCTCAATCCCACCCTGTGCAACTGGGTCCTGGACTTCCTGACGGGCCACCCCCAGGTGGTGAAGGTAGGAAACAACACCTCCACTTCGCTGATCCTCAACACTGGGGCTCCCCACAAGGGTGCGTGCTCAGCCCCCTCCTGTACTCCCTGTTCACCCATGACTGCGTGGCCATGCATGCCTCAAACTCAATCATCAAGTTTGCAGACGACACAACAGTAGTAGGCTTGATTACCAACAAAAACGACATCACGGACAAACTGAAATGGTCCACCCACACAGACAGTGTGGTGAAGAAACCTCAGGAGGTTGAAGAAATGTGGCTTGTTACCTAAAACCCTCACAAACGTTTTTAATTTTAATTTTACCCCCTTTTCTCCCCAATTTCGTGGTATCCAATTGTTAGTAGTTACTATCTTGTCTCATCGCTACAACACCCGTATGGGCTCGGGAGAGACGAAGGTCGAAAGCCATGCGTCCTCTGAAACACAACCCAACCAAGCCGCACTGCTTCTTAACACAGCGCGCATCCAACCCGGAAGCCAGTCGCACCAATGTGTCGGCGGAAACACTGAGCACCTGGCGACCTGGTTAGCACACGCACTGCGCCCGGCCCGCCACAGGAGTCGCAGGTGCGTGATGAGACAAGGATATCCCTTCTGGCAAAACCCTCCCTAACCCGGACGACGCTAGGCCAATTGTGCGTCGCCCCACGGACCTCCCGGTCGTGGCCGGCTGCGACAGAGCCTGGGCTCGAACGGATGTTCTTTATTTTTTATATTTTCTATATTGTAGAATAAAAGTGAAGACATCAAAACTATGAAATAACACAAATGGAATTATTAAAAAAGTGTTAAACATATTTTTGATTCTTCAAAGTAGCCACCCTTTGAATTGATGACAGCTTTGCACACTCTTGGCATTCTCTCAACCAGCTTCACCTGGAATGCTTTTACAACAGTCTTAAAGGTGTTCCCACATTTGCTGAGCACTTGTTGGCTGCTTTTCCTTCACTCTGCGGTCCAAAACATCCCAAACCATCTCAATTGGGTTGAGGTCAGGTGATTGTGGAGGACATGTCATCTGATGCAGCACTCCATCACTTTCCTTCTTGATCAAATAGATCATTGTTCACCTGGCGGTGTCTCACAAAGACACGGCGGTTGCAACCAAAAATCCAATTTGGACAGATTTCCACCAGTTTAATGTCCATTGCTTGTGTTTCTTGGCCCAAGCAAGTCTCTTCTTATTGGTGTCCTTTTCTAGTGACTTCTTTGCAGCAATTCGACCAGGAACGCGTAATTCACACAGTCTCCTCTGAACAGTTGATGTTGAGATGTGTCTGTTACTTGAACTCTGAAGCATTTATTTAGGCTGCAATTTCTCAGGCTGGTAACTCTAACAGCCTCTGTAGCAGAGGTACCTCTGGGTCTTCCTTTCCTGTGTCGGTCCTCATGAGAGCTGGTTTCATCATAGTGCTTGATGGTTTTTGCTACTGTACAAAAATCTTGAAATTTTCCACATTGACTGGCCATGTCGTTTCTCTTTGCTTATTTGAGCTGTTCTTGCCGTAATATGGATTTAGTGGTTTACCAAATAGGGCTCTCTTCTGTATACCACCCCTACATTGTCACAACACAACTGATTAGCTCAAACGCACTAAGAAGGATAGAAATTCCACATTAAAAGGCAAACCTTTTCATTTAAATGCATTCCAGGTGAGTACCTCATGAAGCCGGTTGAGAGAATTCCAAGTGTGTGCAAAGCTGTCATCATTTCAAAGGGTAGCTATTTGAAGAATCTTAAATATAAAATATATATATAATATATAACACTTTTTTTGGTTACTACATTACTCCAGAAATGTTATTTCATAGTTTTGATGTCTTCACTATTATTCTACAATGTAGAAAATATAAAAAATAAAGAAAAACCCTTGAATAGTAGTAGGTGTGTCCAAACTTTTGACTGGTACTGTATGAAGAAAATTATGCATATCGGGTCCGGATGGGAAAGGCCCAGGTCAATTTCGGAATGGGTACAACATTTTTGACCCGTGAAGGCCTCTAATCAGAGCTGGCTGGTTTCTGACTCTTCTCTCTCTCTGAGACCCTGCATTCATACCAAGTTGTTTTCATTCCCCCACCTTCGCTTCACAGCTACCTAGCTGTTTTCTCAAGCCACAGCATTCCTGAAAAAAAGTGTTTGCTTATACACACCTGGATCACAGCCGTTCATTCGATACTCTGCATTTTTCAATTATACAGCAGCAGCACGTTGCCAAAGAATATGCACTTTCTCGCTCTATGCAATACGAAGTGTAAAGCGATTTGGCACAGATCTGAGCAAAGAGACAGGGGGGGGGGGAAACTGTATTAAACTCATGCTTCCTAATCCTTCACTTAGTATAAAATGCAAGTGTATCTTTGACACACACACGCACATTGGTGAAACTTTACTACAGCACTGTAAGTTAGTTAGATAACTGTCCCAACAAGGTTTTGAAACACACTGGGGCACTTTCTGTTAGTGCTGTAAACGAGCCAAGGATATATCACAGCCCTTTAATTAAAGGTAAGTACAGACGGCAAGGAAGTGAACCGGCATTCCTGATCACAGCAAGATGCTGTACAGGCAATGACACAGGGGATTGTCTACACATGTTAATGGACATTTACAGTCTAATTGATCTAATCCCAATTTCAACTATGCTGTTCAGACTTTGGGCTGGTTTCCCAGACACATAATAAGCTTAGTCCTAGATTAAAAATGATGTTCAATGGAATTTCGCTTCTTCATTGCAAGTGGTTTTTAGACCTGGACAGTCATTTCATTTCAGCTTCTTGGTTTTATTAAGGAATTTGTCTGGCATCTATCACGTCATTGCTTTGTCTTGACTCACTCCTTTTTCCCCCCATGTATCATACGAACGATCCCTCAGATGTTCTTAACCGTTGATCATCACTATACTGCCGATGACATTCAATGATCTGAGGGACTTACTGGGTGTTCATGGAAACAGTTGGCATGCTGTTGCACGTCCGTCCATCTATCCTGCCTGTGTTTTGGCCTGCCGTTAGATCTCCAGATGGTTGAGCTGAATGTACTGCAGCCTAATGTGTCATCACCGTCACAGCACTTACAGGAACTAATGATGGCTTGGCTGAATGTCCCACGCCACAGGGCAAACTAACTCTGCCATCATGGTCACATAGAAATAGAATGGATAAAAGCCCATCATCACAGAACATCAACTTGAATGGGATTGTCCAATCCAGTTATTCTAATTTCTATGCTCTGGACTGCCTGTCTCTTGTACATTTGTCCCAGAGCATTCCTACAGTCAGCTCAGGTCAGACGAATGCCAGGTAAAAGTACTGAATGTCCCATTCTAACTTGATTCTTAGAGAGAACAGGAGTTGCGCGAAGCTTGAAGCCATGCATTGATGACATCAGCCATTGCAATCAATTGAGGTGATGTTGCATGCATGTAAAAGCAATCAGAGAATAAAGGGAGGTAAAGTGAATGTAGGTTTTTGCCCTTATCTCACTCAAACAAGTTGATTGTCTAGTGACAAAATTGTCTTTGTGAACAAGTAGAATACATTAAATATACAAACAAACAAGTACTTCTCAGAACCCCATAATTGTCTTCTCGTCAGAACAGTGAGGACATCCATAGATCAAGCTAATAAAACGGTACATTTTGATCCTCATTAATTAACAGAAATGCCTTGATGCCATAATGACATTTCAAGTATCAATGTGCATCCACTGTCCCGCAGCCCAGCCAGGCATTCATAACTTAATCTCCCCTTGTAAAAAAGTCTAGACATTATTTCTCCATGCTTCTTGCCTAACATTTGGTTTGGTACAGCAGGGGTAATATAAGCCTCACTGTCTGTCTATCTGACCTGTGCAACATGTAGCACTTTGTTTAATTTTTTATCTCCACCATGTCATACATATGAACGTGACGAGATTGACAGGTTCTCTGATCCAGGCAAATTCATTTATCAGGATCATTATAATGCTATATCCAAGGAATTGGCAATAGAAACCAAGGTAAAACAAACTAAAATGCACATAGTTCTCTGTCATTTCTGCCGCTTGATGTGATTGTGTCTTAGCTTAAACTGGCTAGCTAGCTAGCAAAGGAGCAGTAACGTTAGCCTAGCTATCCTCCATAACTACTGTATCATATTGACTTGACAATCAGCCAATAAACCTGTGTAGTTTCTGTGTAGTTGTTGCCTATTTATAAATGATTTGTTAAATCATTATTTGCTGAAGTTCTTGTTTACTATTTATTGAAATTCTTGTCTCTCGTCATCATTAAAACTCTGCTAGCTAGCTACATGCCAATGCTTTATTTAGCATGGCAACGTGGAATAAATGGAATGAACGACTAGGTCAAAACATGAGAACAGAATTTACGACCAGCCGGTATGGTTAGCAACTTCAGAACCAACAACTGGCTTTTGCCCATACTATATCGTCTGGTGGAAGGACGAAATGAAACTAATTTACCAATTAAAATGATGTTTTTTTTGTTATGTGTTGGCAACCGTTTCATAAAATCAATAAGGCCCTCGAACCTGGGGATTATCGTGTGCTAACTCCCTCCTAAGGGCTGTTTTCCAGCCCTTTGCTTCGCCTCGGGTCTCAGAACAGCTCTTAATTGGGAGTTATCGCATGATAATCCCCGGGTTCTCATGCCTTATTGCATAATTAATGGGTCATTTGTTTTTATTTAACCACTAGCATGTAGTGATGACATTTACAGTATCACTGTCAGCAGACTGGGTAGTCTCTTCTCCCTATCTCTATGAACTCTCTGTGAGCATGGATATCTGTGTTGGTGTCTAACATGGCCTAGGAACACCCCTATGTGGACATGCATGCCAGTATCGACCATGCTCCTGGGCCTGGGGTCGCCCCTATGGGAGCAGGGATCACAGTATACACCTCCATGCCAGAGAGATGTGCTGTACGCCTGTACTGACGGCAGGTGGGGGTGAGATTCAGGCGCCACATAGGCAACCCTGACGTGGGCCAGGTTTCAAAACAACTCTCCTTTCTTCCGTTGGCACTTTTGTCTCTAGATGGTCTCGATGATTCTCACGCAGCAGAAGTGAAATAAATACTTCTCTGTTGTTCTCTCAGCGGTTTACCGGAGGCCACTGTTTGAGTCTAGCAGTCTTACAGTAACACTGTGTACTGTAGCTACTAGCCCAAGTCTCTATATGGCGGGCATACATTTTTTCCAAGATGGCCTGATTCACGGGTCTGATTCATAAAGTATGTAGCGAGAAATATTTTATATCCTCTAAGTTGTTATATCTGCAGGTTACCGGAGTCCGCTATTCATGCATTCTTACAGTAACACTGTGTACTGTAGCCATATCTCTCTATGGCAGACATACTACACAGCTCTGTTTTTCATTCTCTCTCTCGCTCCCACTTTCTCTCTCTCTATCTCTGTGACTTCAGCAGTCGTGCTTACCCATCCACAGAACATTGGAAAAGCTAGATGTGGAATGTCTGAAATCCATTTCATTACATTCCCCTCTCGCAGGATCTTGATATGATTCACAGCTCCATTACCAGTGGATGTCTGGCTCTAGCTCAGTAAAGCTCCCAGAGTCTTGGCCTGGAATCGAAGGGGGACCCTCCCATGGTGCTTCACTTTGTTGTGGTGGGAAGCAGTGCTGCTATCCCACCAGGGATCTCTGGAGCATGGCATGCGTAACCAAATTGCATCCTATTCCCTACTAGTGGCCCTATTGGCCCTGGCCAAAAGTAGTGCCTGAAATTGGTAATATAGAGTGCAATTTGGGACACAGACATTGAAAGTGACCACAATTAAAGACGGTTAGAAAACTGTTGCTGAAATTTTAAAGACATCCAAAACAACATTTAAACCTGTGGAGTTTCTGGAGGGTGTGCTTAGGCTGAGACTAAGCTGACGCAAAAGCCAATTTGGAGTGAGAGTGGAAAAAAAAAAGATTACAACCACAGACTTTGGTTTGGACGCTGCAAGTTGTTTACTGCCAAGAACAGCAACTTGGTGCAGGAAACAAGATCATTCTAACACTACGAATAGGTCCAAAGCTCATGTAGAAACATTACATTCATTGTCTACATTTGATTAAATACAAATTGCTTTTTAATTCTAAAAGTCTTTAACCTCACATAATTTGTCTGCATGTGATATTGCATAGAACATCAATCAAGAGAGGAGAGACGTTTTCAGAGTTATAGCCAAACCCCAGAGGACTTTCTCCCTTACATTTAACATGTCAGGTAAAACGGCCGTTGGTTTTGTCAGTTGGAGTCTTCTGGAGGTAGAATAAATCTGAAACTGACAGGAGCTCAGGGGCCCAGGAGTGAGGGAAGGGGCTGGAAGAAGAAGAGAGCTGATGTGTTTCCCTATTCTGCATGTCATAGAGGCATGTGTGTTCTACATTATATATGGCCTATTACTATTCTCACTCACACGGAGACTCAACAAAACAAAAAAGTTAAACTACTATTAAATGACTGTGTTAACCACAAGGCTCAACAGTCTCCCTGATGGCAAGGCTAGGGCTTGTGGTTTCTGCATTGAGAGCTGTGAACCCAATTTTGGTTTTGTTGTGGCGGGTAGTTTGTCTCCAACATGCCCTAGGGGTGTCTGGGTAGTTCACAGCCAGCCAGGAAGGGAGGGCAGGAAGGCGTGCCCTCATTTCAGAGACCCACAGTTCACCACAGACTGAACTCAGAGCCTGGGGGTCATCAGGGGTCAGAGGTCAGCTGCCACAGCCCACTGGGCACACACTGGTTGAATCAACGTAGAATAGACATTTAATTAATGTCTGTGCCCAGTGGGAGGGCATGGTGGGAAAGAACACGACAAACAACAACATCAACAGTTAGATATAAGGTAGACATTTTATTTTATTTGATTAGGATCCCCATTAGCTGACGCCATGACGATAGCTAGTTTTCCTGCGGTCATAACATTCACAACCCAAATTCTAATGTTAATTCATGAGCAGGATCCTCATCCTCATTGTATGACCAGCATGTTGATCAGTTGATCCTGGTGTTCTACATAATTTACAGCATATTGTTATGCCATGACTAGAATGCAGCTGAGATGTGTTGAATGCTAGATGAGAACCATAGCTCAGGACTTTTAGTCAATAATTCTGATGGTTCTAATAAAGACCTTAAGGTCCAAAATGTTCCACTACTAATCTACAAAGAATAGCACAATTGTCAGCTTCAATTGTGAGTCTTGCATTTTTTTTCTATGACTTGTAAGAGTCAATCGGTGAGTCTGACAGACATACCAGCTAAATGGACTCCTCTTTGCTTTAAAGGGGAATTTCACCCTGGCGGAATCTGGGCTTGTTTTCATCATGTTTGAAGCATTTATAGGACAGTGAGATGTGTTTCACACATAATTGCCCACGAGGAAGGCAGGTCAGAGCTTCACACGCTGAATGATATACCCTATGACAGCTTCCTGTGTATTGTTTCTCATGGTCTGAGAGTCCTATAGGTGCCTTTTGGATAACTCCAAGCGGTAGTTTACTGAGGAATGGCTTCCACCTGGCCACTTTACCATCAATTCCTGCTTGGTGGAGTGCTGCAGAGATGGTTTTCCTTCTGGAAGGTTCTCCCATCTCCACGGAGGAACTCTTGAGCTCTGTCAGAGTGACCATCGGGTTCTTGGTCACCTCCCTGACCAAGGCCCTTCTCCCCCGATTGCTCAGTTTGACTGGGCCAGCTATAGTAATATTCTTGGTGGTTCCAAACTTCTTCCATTAAAAAATGATGGAGGCCACTGTGTTCTTGGGGATCTTCAATGCTGCAGAAATGTTTTAGTTCCCTTCTCCAGATCTGTGCCTCG
Organism: Oncorhynchus mykiss; assembly: GCF_057628025.1. Lineage (NCBI taxonomy): Eukaryota > Metazoa > Chordata > Actinopteri > Salmoniformes > Salmonidae > Oncorhynchus > Oncorhynchus mykiss. Next base: position 53,741,674 of record NC_143022.1, on the reverse strand, counting down.
ACACAATCTTGTCTCGGGGCTCTACAGACAATTCCTTCGACCTCATGGCTTGGTTTTTCCCCTAACATGCACTGTCAACTGTAAGACCTTATATAGACAGGTGTGTGCCTTTCCAAATCATGTCCAATCAATTGAATTTACCACAGGCGGACTCCAATCAAGTTGTAGAACAATCTCAAGGATGATCAATGGAAACAGGATGCACTTGAGCTCAATTTTGAGTCTAATAGCAAAGGGTCTGAATAGTTATGTAAATAGGCATCTGTTTTTTGTTTTTAATACATTTACAAAAATGTCTAAACCTGTTTTCGCTATGTCATTATGGGGTATTGTGTGTAGATTGATGATTAAAAAAATTCAATTAATTTTAGAATAAGGCTGTAACGTAACAAAATGTGGAAAAAGTGAAGGGTTCTGATTACTTTCAGAATGCACTGTACATTATGAATGTTTCAACTGGAATATAGCGAAGAGGATTTGAAACAAAGAGTTGGATTTTGCTCAAATTAGAATTTCAGATACAGCTTGTGCCAGCACCGAGAGGACAGATGAGAAATAGGGCACCTATCTAAGTTATTTGTCCTGCAAGCCACCTAGCTAGCTAGCTAACTTTAGTTTATCTACTGAAACACTAGTGTGTATTGCTGGCCAACAAACTTCTGTGTTACAGTGGGGGGAAATTAAGTTATTTTTCTGTTTGCTAACATAGCTAGCTACGTAGCTAGCTAACTAGCTAAGTTAGCCAGCTAAACAACTACCGGTAGCCATATCTATGACTAAAAATAGAAGAGGTTTTACAATCGGATTACTTTTGTATCTTAATTGTAAAAACTATTTTCTTTTTAATCCTATATTTGGCTAGCTACTGAACAGCAAGATACAAAATTACAACCAGCCAACTAAACTAGGTTTACCAGCAAACGTTAGCACATGACTGGAGTTGGCTAGCTAGTTAGCCTGGCTAACTTCTTATGCGCCACGCCTCACATTAGTAACTTGTTAGCAAACGTGTAACATTAGCAACTGTAAATCATTTTACTAGCTAGCAATGTAACATCATTGATGAGGGTTGACATTGGTTTTGATTATGACCTTGGATGAAATAGACACGAAGCTGGTTTGACTATCAAAATATTTGCCTAAGCATGCCTGATAGACATGGCTGTAGGTAGATACTGTCTGCCTACCTACCTGGTTACTGTGCAAATGTTAAGGGTTATGCCATGTTTTTGTCTATTAGGCTAGATACTGTTGCAAATGTAATATCTGTGCCTGTGCACATATTTGCATGTTCAACTAGTCTACCCTAATATTGATGTTATGCTTGCATGGTTCAACTGTCGTTCAAACTGTACAGTAGAGTATAATACCGCGTGCTGCCTGGGCTTCTTGCTGGAGTGGATTCTAGATACAGAATTCCTTTGCATGCGTGTGTCATTGTAGCAGAACTGCATCCCATGAACTAATCCCTCGAGGTATTAGACATTTCGCTGGATTTCAGGTAGATGACTCATGAGGAGCTGAATGGCAATTTGATCAGGACAACACTCCTCCCACAGCCTTACAAGTATTCCCTGAACTTACTGTATGTTTATTTGGTAAGGCAATTTCATCATGACCACCTCTCCCATCATCTGCTCATTACCAGTTCTCTTAGCGACAGATTGTTACACTAGATAATGTGATTTAACCAACGATTTTTGGTATTCATTACTAGGAGTTACAGGATATGTACTGTTTGTTGCAGCACAGATAATTTTCTACCAACCTTAGCAATGCCGTCTTCGTCCTCAATTCGGGGAAAAAGGAGTCTCATAAAATGTCTTCAGTTACAGGGGGTCGGTTTGAATTTAGAAAATGCTTTGTTTTTAAAATAAAAACTTTTTTTGCTCCATAAAGTAATACTAAAATAAGGACAATGCCCTCGTGTCTATTTAAAGTCTTCTCACTTATTGATTGAGAAAGGTCTGTCATCATGACATGCAGCACTTTGGGGTGGACACCCACCTATCTCGATCAATGAGAGAAGACTTGAAATAGACAAGATGTTCGCAAAAATATTTGGGTAAATCACATTATCTGTTACTTCAGTTCTCTGCACTTGTGTGTCTCACAGAACTGTATCACACTGTTCATACAATATTTTTTTGGTATGTTGCTTTTACCATATTTGTTGTTGAATACCCAGTTGTCCCGAGTTAGCATTAAATAGTGTACACTCCTGTATTTTAGATTTGAGATCTGAATCTGAAGCGTCTGTTTGATGCTACAGAGCCATGTACAGTTTATATAAATATCTTCTGTGATTTTGATCAAAGACCAATTGGCGAAAAAAATATTTGGTGATACTGCACATCTCCTGGAAAGTCATGGTTGTGGTCTTAAGCATTTTACTCTTTTTTTGTGGAAGGGATGTAGGGCAACATGCTTTTGTTGGTAAAGGTGTCAACCGAGTGGGACTGGCAAGCATATTGTTTAGGTACAATGAGTGGACATTGGGAGCTGCTTTTAAGAGAAAAGATCACTCAACTACAGTAAGTGAAGAAGGTGTGAAAAGTCTTAGGAGGGCAGTTCTTACACAGTATGAATTGTTGTGTATGGGAGATCGAGGAGAAATGGCATCTCGAACGTTCTCACCTCGATTTACTAAGCACAACCCTGCACAACAAAAAAGTACTGCCTGTAAACCTCCCCCGGCCCATTGACTTTGACAGATAATTATTGTCAACAGTCGCCCCTTGCAGGGGAATTTTGTAGACATTTCTTTGTATTTTGTTTTGAGAATTTGCAGAGAGAATACTGAGGTGGTTGTGTCATTACTGTTGTAGTCAGTTTTTATATCTTTCAGTGTCCCTTGCTGGTTTCTGTCCCACAACCTTGTTGTGCTCCATAACTGCATGTCTACTCCCTCATGCTTGTGTACCCAAAATATCCCCGCATTGGGGTATTTTTCAGCAGGGTACTGGGGAATGACTCCAAATAACCTGAGTTTTACAAAAATAAAAGGTTAAAAGAGAAGAGGGGCAGATTGATGACATGGTCTGGAAGGTACTCTATGGTCCTTAGGCTACGTCTAACCACCTATAAGCACTGCCCAATTCATATTTATACCATAATATAAATTGAGGTACCTTAGCCATCAGCTTGAAATATTTTGGCCAAATTACCTAAACCATGTGCAGAGCTAGGAGTTGGAAGCACATGTTGGTGGAATCAGATTCTGTACCATCTACAACAAAATACACAACAATACACAATTTAACCACCCCACTAATTGTATTGATCTCTATTAGACTGACTAGCTAAGCATTTCAATATTGTCAGTTTGCTGTTAGCTAACTAGCATCACTACATTGGCAGTAATATTGCTAGCCAGCTGAGAATGGCTGAGAACCAATCATACATGATTAATAGACATTCGTCGTTGCTATCAACACACAAACAGAGTGCGTTAGCTATATCAACAATTCTATTTTTGGTAACAGAGTGTTTTCCAGACAAGGGTGGAATAGATGGATACCAAATTGAGAGACTCTTTATTTGGTAGCATTAGCTAGCTTGTGTTAGCTTACATCAGTTAAAGGTAGACCGAACAAACAAACATTTTTACTCTGCTGAAGGGAGCTAGCTACCAGTTTAGCATTGACTACCATGGCATCGGCGAAATTGATTGACAGTGTGTATAGCAAAAGATAGCTATATGATTTACAGTGGGGCAAAAAAGTATTTAGTTCTCCCACTTAAAAAGATGAGAGAGGCCTGTAATTTTCATCATAGGTACACTTCAACTATGACAGACAAAATGAGGAGAAAAAAATCCAGAAAATCACATTGTAGGATTTTTTTCTGAATTTATTTGCAAATTATGGTGGAAAATAAGTATTTGGTCAATAACAAACAAGCAAGATTTCTGACTCTCACAGACCTGTAACTTCTTCTTTAAGAGGCACCTCTGTCCTCCACTCGTTACCTGTATTAATGGCACCTGTTTGAACTTGTTATCAGTATAAAAGACACCTGTCCACAACCTCAAATAGTCACACTCCAAACTCCACTATGGCCAAGACCAAAGAGCTGTCAAAGGACACCAGAAACAAAATTGTAGACCTGCACCAGGCTGGGAAGACTTAATCTGCAATAGGTAAGCAGCTTGGTTTGAAGAAATCAGCTGTGGGAGCAATTATTAGGAAATGGAAGACATACAAGACCACTGATAATCTCCCTCGATCTGGGGCTCCACGCAAGATCTTACCCTGTGGGGTCAAAATTATCACAAGAACAGTGAGCAAAAATCCCAGAACCACACGGGGGGACCTAGTGAATGACCTGCAGAGAGCTGGTACCAAAGTAACAAAGCCTACCATCAGTAACACACTACGCTGCCAAGGACTCAAATCCTGCAGTGCCAGACGTGTCCCCCTGCTTAAGCCAGTACATGTCCAGTCCCGTCTGAAGTTTGCTAGAGAGCATTTGGATGATCCAGAAGAAGTTTGGGAGAATGTCTTATGGTCAGATGAAACCAAAATATAACTTTTTGGTAAAAACTCAACTCGTCGTGTTTGGAGGACAAAGAATGCTGAGTTGCATCCAAAGAACACCATACCTACATCATGCTTTGGGGCTGTTTTTCTGCAAAGGGACCAGGACGACTGATCCGTGTAAAGGAAAGAATGAATGGGGCCATGTATCGTGAGATTTTGAGTGAAAACCGCCTTCCATCAGCAAGGGCATTGAAGATGAAACGTGGCTGGGTCTTTCAGCATAACAATGATCCCAAACACACCGCCCGGGCAACGAAGGAGTGGCTTCTTAAGAAGCATTTCAAGGTCCTGGAGTGGCCTAGCCAGTCTCCAGATCTCAACCCCCTAGAAAATCTTAGCAGGGAGTTGAAAGTCCGTGTTGCCCAGCAACAGCCCCAAAACATCACTGCTCTAGAGGAGATCTGCATGGAGTAATGGGCCAAAATACCAGCAACAGTGTGTGAAAACCTTGTGAAGACTTACAGAAAACATTTGACCTCTGTCATTGCCAACAAAGGGTATATAACAAAGTATTGAGATAAACTTTTGTTATTGACCAAATACTTATTTTCCACCATCATTTGCAAATAAATTCATAAAAAATCCTACAATGTGATTTTCTGGATTTTTTTCTCATTTTGTCTGTCATAGTTGAAGTGTACCTATGATGAAAATTACAGACCTCTCTCATCCTTTTAAGTGGGAGAACTTGCACAATTGGTGGCTGACTAAATACTTTTTTTGCCCCACTGTAGCTGATGGCTTTCAGAGTTCATTGCAGGACTGTAACGTTAGCTAGCTAACTTACCCAGCTAGGCTAGCAAGCTAGAAAATGTTTGGTTACCTCTAATAGAGAATCTTCTGTTTTGTTGTGAAGGGGGGAAACATGTATGATATCGCATCACCTCTCAGCTGTCGTCGAAATGGATTTGCGGTGAATCTGTGGTAGGTAGAATGGTGAAGGATATCTAATTTACACACTTGTTTGTAATTAGTACAGCCAGGCATTCGCTATGAATGCCGGACTTTCTGGTTCACTATGAGCAGACGAATACACAGGGTGTCGAAACTTCCCGATTCTAGCAGTGAAATTAAAATGTGCTTGTGCTAGCTTATGGTTTAGATAATTGTGATGTTTATAAAAAAACTTGAATGTTGTTAATATGACTATATGCCGTGGCAGAGCCAGGGTGAAATTCCCCTTTAACATGACACCCTCTCTTAGACTACTCAGTGGCAATGATAGCCTCCACAAGCTATATAAACATGGACATGTACTGGAGGCATTAAATGGGGATACGGTGAAAGGCTAATTAGCTTTTAAAGCGGGATAACAAAAACAGAGTGGGCCCCACTGCAAATCTTCAGGAGCTTTTGGAGAGTGCCCAGCTAGCAACAATCGTTCCCACAACTTTAGAGAACATTCATTTAATAGTCTTGGGTCATTAGCTAACATTTTCATAGGAATGTTCCCGTGATGTGCAAGGAATGTTTCCAAGAGACTATCCCTTTAATGTCAAATAGAACTTACACAGAACATGGTTGCCATGTTCTCAGAACATAATATGTTAATGTTCTTGACACGTTTCATGAATGTTGCAAGAACATTAATATGTCCAGTTTCTGTGGGTTAGGAGAATATTGTTCCATCAATGTCAAACTAAACATATACAGAACATGGTCGCCATTTTCTCAGAATATAGGAGAGAACTTGCACAATTGGTGGCTGACTAAATACTTTACATGGCGACCATGTTCTGTGTATTTTATTTTATTGTTATTTAACCTTTATTTAACTAGGCAAAGCATATGTTATGGGATGTTGATAGAATATTCTCCTAACCCACAGAAAACTGGACACATGAATGTTCTTGCAACGTCCCACGAAACGTGTCTAGAACATTAATATTGCATATTCTTTTATTTTTAATTTTTTTATATATTTTTTTTATATACCCCTTTTTCTCCCCAATTTCATGGTATCTAATTGTTAGCTACTATCTTGTCTCATCGCTACAACTCCCGTACGGGCTCGGGAGAGACGAAGGTTGAAAGTCGTGCGTCCTCCGATACACAACCCAACAGCGCACATCCAACCCGGAAGCCAGCCGCACCAATGCGCCGGAGGAAACACCGTGCACCTGGCCACCTTGGTTAGCGCACACTGCGCCCAGCCCGCCACAGGAGTCGCTGGTGCGCGATGACCAAGCCCTCCCTAACCCGGGCGACGCTAGGCCAATTGTGCGTCGCCCCACGGACCTCCCGGTCGCGGACGGTTACGACAGAGCCTGGGCGCGAACCCAGACTCTGATGGCACAGCTGACGCTGCAGTACAGCGCCCTTAACCACTGCGCCACCCGGGAGGCATTCAATAATATTGCATATTCTGAGAACATGGTAACCACGTTCTGGGTATGTTTTGTTTGACAGTAAGGGAATGTTCTCCTAAATCTTATGCCAACACATACTAAAAAGGTTCTCAGAAGAACTAACAGAAATGTGTTAGCTGGGTGGTGCTCACCACGCTAGTGTGTGCGCGCACATGATGCTGGTGACCCCAGGGTAGTGTAAACATTCTATTTGCCCTTTATGACTCGCCAGCAATTACCAAGACACCCCCAGGGCGCCCGCCCTGCTGTATGCATTTAACTGGCTTGCCTAGACTGACTGCCCCGACCACCACTCTGCACAAAGAAACAAGCTCTCATTTTCTCTCTCTCCAGTCCACCTTCCACCCCAGCCACCCAATCAAAGAACATCAGCATGGGGCTCGTGAATCCAGCTTCGTAAAAATGGATGAGAGGAATTCTTCTTTGCCTAATGGAGATCTGTCTTTGAATGATTTGTTCGCCTTCACTTTTGTTATTCACATGAAATTACCTTAGTGTTGTTGTCGCTTGTGAGAATGGGAAAAGCCATAACCTCGATTGCATTAGTAAATAGCCTACAGTCCAATCCGATTGTGATAAACAAAAGGCCCATCTGTGAAATCAGACTAATATTGAATCAATATCATATTTATCACAATACAATGACAGATCCCTGTAATATCAAATAACACATATTGAGAATGGTCTTGAGAAACTGAACCTCCATAGCAGGGGATATACTTTTGCATAGTCTGAGATGCATCATCTATAGTCTACATTTGTCAAAATGTGTTGACTTTGTAAAGGTCTGCTCTGCTAATTGGTGCCTTGGCCCTCACTGTCTGTCTGGCAGCAATGACCCTCCACTGACACATGCCACTGATGACGTTATTGTCTGTCTGAAGCCCTGGCTCACACACGTGTAGGCACGGCCTGAATGAATGTTCTCTCTGTTACCTGGAGCTTCATGGAAAATGGTCCAATTGGACAATGCCTAAGGACTAGTCAGCCCTTCCCCCTCTGAAGGGCCAAAATGTACGTCTATGTGACAATATCCAGAGCACTGACTATGGTGATAGGTCATATAGCATTGTTCTATGTTTGGTATCTACAGCATCCAGAGCACTGACTATTGTGATAGAACAATGCTATATGACCTATGTTTGGTATCTACAGCATCCAGAGCACTGACTATTGTGATAGGTCATATAGCATTGTTCTATGTTTGGTATCTACAGTATCCAGAGCAGTGACTATTGTGATAGAACAATGCTATATGACCTATTTTTGGTATCTACTATAAGAGGTGCGTAGCTGGCTGCAGGGAAGTCAGGCGCAGGAGAGCAGACATGGGTAACAACCGGAGCAGTTTATTTAGGCAAAACAAACTGCACCCAGAAACAACAAAATAAGGGTTGAAATAACCTGTCGCAAACCAGTTAGAAATGCACAATCACTTTACAACAAACAATTCCACACACAGATATGGGGGGAACAGAGGGTATTATACACGTCACGTAATGAGGGAATGTAAACCAGGTGTGTGGGAAAACAAGACAAAACAATTGGAAAATGAAAGGTGGATGGGCGATGGCTAGAAGACCGGTGACGTCGACCGCTGAACGCCGCCCGAACAAGGAGAGGAACCGACTTCGGCAGAAGTCGTGACATCTACAGTATCCAGAGTACTGACTATTGTGATAGATACCAAACATAGATCAAATAGCATTGTTCTATCTGAAACTTGTTGACTGAGGATAACTCTGATGCTATCTATATGGGGATGTATGACCTCTGTGGTTACATGTATCTGTACAGGGGGAACTCGGAATTACTCTATACAGAGAGATTTTATTGTCTTCTCAGTAATTATTTCTTATTTATTTTGGTCTCATCCCCCACACAACCTTTTAGATGCTGGTTACACTGTAAGCTTGGTATTGTTTGGTTGGTCAATGGTGGTAGGTTATGGGTTGAAAGGTTACACCTTCAGATGTTATAAATGGAATTAAAGGCCTTTGCTCTCTCTCTTATCTTCTATTCAGTCCATGGAGGAAGGTTGCATGATCAAGTTTCATTTCCTATGCTTCTAGGCCTCTGGCCTAATAGGCATCTCTTTGTTAATGCTTTGTTAACCTTTGGATCTTTGTTTGCTTTGTAAGTTAAGCTTCATGCCTTGTATGTGAATACATTCATTGTACAATGTTAATGAAATATCTGCCTGTGATTTAGACAGTTCTCAGACCAATTTTTGCTAGTCAATGTCAACTCATTGACAAATGCTTCCTTGTACGGTATCTTAATTATCTTTATGAAGTCAGAAAAACATTTTAATAGGCTAATTGCTCAGTCTTATTGAGAGTCGCATGTGAAGTGTATATATACAGTGCATTCGGAAAGTAGTCAGACCCCTTGACTTTTACAGTACCAGTCAAAAGTTTGGACACACCTACTCATTCAAGGGTTTTTATTAATGTTTTATATTTTTTTGCATTGTAGAATAATAGTGAAGACATCAAAACTATGAAATAACACACATGGAATCATGTAGTAATCAAAATAGATTTTAGATTCTTCAAAGTAGCCACCCTATGCCTTGATGACAGCTTTGCACACTTTTGACATTCTCTCAACCAGCTTCATGAGGAATGCTTTTCCAACAATCTTGAAGCAGTTCCCACATATGCTGAGCACTTATTGGCTGTTTTTCCTTCACTTTGGGTCAATTTCCTGTTGTAACAAAAGATAGTCCCACTAAGCACAAACTAGATGGGATGGCGTATCACCTCAGAATGCTGTGGTAGCCATGCTGGTTAAATGTGCCTTGAATTCTAAATAAATCACTGACAGTATCACCAGCAAAGCACCCCCAAACAATCACACCTTATCCTCCATGCATCACGGTGGGTACCACACATGCGGAGCTCATCCGTTCACCTACTTGGTTGGAACTAAAAATCAAACATTTAGAAAATGGACTTGGTCTTTTACCAAATAGAGGATATCTTCTGTTTGATTATGGGCAGGGGGGACTAAGCTTTTTATTGGGTTTTATAAACATCCTTAAACAGCTCTAGAGAGAACCTCTCAGGCTCCTAGAGGTTTGTATATCCATCCATCTGTATGTCTAATTGATATAATGCAGAACATAGTAATTATTTAACGCAGTATATTACATTCTGATTATGGGCCTATTTATGGCTGTTTTTAACTTTTAACTGTTTACATCAAACATGTATGTTGTTCTGTATGTCACTCACTGTTGTTACCAGATGGAAATGATGGCTCCCTGACGTTTGTGGCCCATGCATTGGGGAAGGCCTGTGTTCAGGGACACAGTGCTAAGCTAGGCTGCATTCAGCATGATGTGTTCCTTCTGCACTGATGATTGTCAACTGCAACACTTTTCCATTGTGTCATCTGAAGAGTTACATGATTGTGTGTCTCTTGCTGCAGGTTTAGTGTTTGAAGTGCTGGCCCCTCTCTTCTCCTCCTGCACACGCTCAGACATGGTGTGCTGGAAGCTGCTGGAGAACGTCCCGGGGTGCTGGCTGGAAGGAGTGCTCACTGGGCCGGTGCAGGCTGTCATCAGGTAAGGGATGGGGAGATAACTACTAGCTATCAAAAGGTGTCAAAAACAGCCTGTGTCTTTGTCCCATCTCTTTCTCTTGTAAAGCAAGTCTTCTTTTTCCTCCGGGACTGACAAAGCTCAAGGATCATGGGGAACCTGGTTTTGAAGAACAAAAAGGCCCAGTTTGTCATCACCCATAAACTGCTGCTGCTCCAATACAAGTATGAGGTGAGACAGTGAACTGATGGTGAACTGGGCAGTAAGTCATTCATTCTGTACTATGAGTGTAGTCAGTCTATCATTGTTTGAATTGAAAAAGCCTCTGTTATAGCTGAAGTCTTCAACCTCATTCCCAGACTTGTGTTTGGAGGATTCTTCTAGGCTACCTGGCTCAGGACAGAGAGAGGCCACTACTGATACAGGTGAGTGTTGTGATGATGTGTATTTATTTACAATGTTGTTGACTGCGTGTGTGACTGTGTGCGTGCGTGTGGGCCAACCCCCTCTGGAGCAGCAGCTCTATGTGAACCAGGCTCTGATGCTGTATGTGGGGCTACTGTGTGATGCAGAGCTACAGTACAGGAGCTACGCTCAAGTAACACCCCCAACACTACGGCACAGTATTATGTCACACGATCAGAGACCTGTCCATTTTGTTAATTTGAGAAATGAAAAAACCCGACAATGAGAGTTTTGCTATGGGACGTGTCCATATAGTCCCGCCTTGTAGAAGTCAGTTTTCTTCTGTTTGGTGCCTAATGATCACGACCCTGATGTCCTTCCCCCTGTCAGAGCTACTGCAATGTATGCTGGGAGGATTGCATAGCCACCTGGAGAGCACCATAGTGCGTGTGAGGCGCATGGTGGGGGAGTGTCTCAATATCAGTATGTTGATGCCAGTGATTAAAGAAGTAAGAATAAGATACAATGCCCAACCCAGAATATACAAATCAATTCTCTGTTGGTTGCATAAATAATAATGATTACTAAATGTTACATGAAATGTTCATATCAAAACTGAACGCAATCCCCTTTCTTAATATGTATTGGCAATAATTCAATTATTGGTGAGGCATGTAAGTAATACAAAATGTATCTTTGCCATACAGATTGCAAAATAGTTGGGAAGAGATTTTTGATGTCCCGATTCCATGGTACAGAGGGTGTATGAGTTGATATATAAAACAACGCAAGATTCAAGACTGCTTTTCAGCTAAAATTAGAATTAGAATTCTTGCCAAAGCAAAATGTTGAATATTTGGGGCATAAAATCATCGAAGCGCTGCAGATTTTGTTGTGAGGATACAGAATCAATAGACCATTTATTTTGGTATTGCCCTCAGGTAGCCTGTTTCTGGTCTCAGGTTCAGGAATGGCTGAAAATGCATAGCATTGATCTAAAATTGACCCTAGAAATAGTACTGTTAGGAGATTTGGAGAGACCGGGTCAGTCAATTAGTAATATACTAATACTCTTAGTAAAAGTATTTATCTTCGACTCGCAATCTGTGGATTCTATTCGATTAGATAGATTGAAATAGTACGTTAAACATCACAGCACAGTTGAAAGATATGTGCTGCGTAGAAACCCGAAGTGGGTGGCCAGCAGAGATAGACGGGATGGGCTGAGGGAAGCTGAGGGTTGGTATGTGGAACTGGAGACAAGTGGGAGTGGAGTTGCTGTGTGAGAGAGAGAATGATGGTCAAAGATAATCAATTTTTAATTTAAAAAAAAAGTCAAAATAAAACATAATTAAAAGTATACTAAGTGGCAGTGTTTTTACAACTAATGCCGGTTTGCCTGAGGCTGATGCCGTGCAGCTGTTTGTACACATTCATATACACACAGTCATTCAAATAAACACATACAAGAACACACACATACATGTAATAGTGCCAGACATGCACACAAACATATACAGTTGGCATTGCTGTTATGATTTTAGTTGTCCTTGATTTTGCATTGTTCTTTGCTGTTTTCTTCTGTCTTTTTCTCTTTAGTTCAGTTTCTCTTTAGTTCCTGTTTTCTCTTTGGTTCATTCTCTTGGTTGTTGGTGCATTGGGGGGTTCTTTGGGGGTGAGGATTGGAATTAATTATATATATTTTTTTTTTTTATAAAAAAATACTGGGGGGGACTGTGGGAGGGGTCTCGATTGGTTGAGGGGCAGCTATTGTGGAACTGTGGGGGGGATCTTGGAGGGTTCGTTTTTTTTGGCCTGGTGGTAGATCGGTCAACATGCCATTGAGCAGGGCATTGACCCTGGATGCTTCTGTGTGTCGCTCTGAATGGGAATCTGTCGGATAACTGGTATGATGTGGTTGTTGGATAACTGGTATGATGTAGTTATAGAGTGGCTTCACTGCAAGTATATTGTATGTTTCGAATAGTCAATAAATAATAGATAAATAATAATAAAAAAATGATTTTGTCATGCTGGATGTCCAAAATATGAAATATGAATAAGTAGGATGATTTGATTCATGCTTCTTCAGTAGTGGAATAAAGAGAATTAGCACTTGAATGTTTAAAGAAATACTGTATGTAAATACTGGAGTGATACTGTAGACAGTGTATGATTGTTAAATGACTACCCAGACTATTTGCAATTGTCAAAGACCCCAGCCACCCTAGTCATAGGCTGTTCTCTCTGCTATCGCACGGCAAACGGTACCGGAGTGCCAAGTCTAGGTTCAAGAGGCCTCTAAAAAGCTTCTACCTCCAAGCCATAAAACTCTTGAACATCTAATCAAATGGCTACCCAGACTATTTGCATTGACCCCCCCCCCCCAACTTCCCCCTCTTCTACACTGCTGCTACTCTCTGTTTTTATCATCTATGCATAGTCACTTTAATAACTCTACCTTCATGTACATACAGTGCCTTGCGAAAGTATTCGGCCCCCTTGAACTTTGCGACCTTTTGCCACATTTCAGGCTTCAAACATAAAGATATAAAACTGTATTTTTTGTGAAGAATCAACAACAAGTGGGACACAATCATGAAGTGGAACGACATTTCTTGGATATTTCAAACTTTTTTAACAAATCAAAAACTGAAAAATTGGGCATGCAAAATTATTCAGCCCCTTTTACTTTCAGTGCAGCAAACTCTCTCCAGAAGTTCAGTGAGGATCTCTGAATGATCCAATGTTGACCTAAATGACTAATGATGATAAATACAATCCACCTATGTGTAATCAAGTCTCCGTATAAATGCACCTGCACTGTGATAGTCTCAGAGGTCCGTTAAAAGCGCAGGGAGCATCATGAAGAACAAGGAACACACCAGGCAGGTCCGAGATACTGCTGTGAAGAAGTTTAAAGCCGGATTTGGATACAAAAAGATTTCCCAAGCTTTAAACATCCCAAGGAGCACTGTGCAAGCGATAATATTGAAATGGAAGGAGTATCAGACCACTGCAAATCTACCAAGACCTGGCCGTCCCTCTAAACTTTCAGCTCATACAAGGAGAAGACTGATCAGAGATGCAGCCAAGAGGCCCATGATCACTCTGGATGAACTGCAGAGATCTACAGCTGAGGTGGGAGACTCTGTCCATAGGACAACAATCAGTCGTATATTGCACAAATCTGGCCTTTATGGAAGAGTGGCAAGAAGAAAGCCATTTCTTAAAGATATCCATAAAAAGTGTCGTTTAAAGTTTGCCACAAGCCACCTGGGAGACACACCAAATATGTGGAAGAAGGTGCTCTGGTCAGATGAAACCAAAATTGAACTTTTTGGCAACAATGCAAAACGTTATGTTTGGCGTAAAAGCAACACAGCTCATCATCCTGACCACACCATCCCCACTGTCAAACATGGTGGTGGCAGCATCATGGTTTGGGTCTGCTTTTCTTCAGCAGGGACAGGGAAGATGGTTCAAATTGATGGGAAGATGGATGGAGCCAAATACAGGACCATTCTGGAAGAAAACCTGATGGAGTCTGCAAAAGACCTGAAACTGGGACGGAGATTTGTCTTCCAACAAGACAATGATCCAAAACATAAAGCAAAATCTACAATGGAATGGTTCAAAAATAAACATATCCAGGTGTTAGAATGGCCAAGTCAAAGTCCAGACCTGAATCCAATTGAGAATCTGTGGAAAGAACTGAAAACTGCTGTTCACAAATGCTCTCCATCCAACCTCACTGAGCTCGAGCTGTTTTGCAAGGAGGAATGAGAAAAAATGTCAGTCTCTCGATGTGCAAAACTGATAGAGACATACCCCAAGCGACTTACAGCTGTAATCGCAGCAAAAGGTGGCGCTACAAAGTATTAACTTAAGGGGGCTGAATAATTTTGCAAGCCCAATTTTTCAGTTTTTGATTTGTTAGAAAAGTTTGAAATATCCAATACATGTCGTTCCACTTCATGATTGTGTCCCACTTGTTGTTGATTCTTCACAAAAAAATACAGTTTTATATCTTTATGTTTGAAGCCTGAAATGTGGCAAAAGGTTGCAAAGTTCAAGGGGGCCGAATACTTTCGCAAGGCACTGTATTACCTTGAACTAACCGGTGCCTACGCACATTGACTCTGTACTCCCCCTGTATATAGTCTCGCTATTGTTATTTTACTGCTGCTCTTTAATTACGCGTTACTTTTATTTCTTATTCTTACTCTTATTTTTTTTTTTAACTCCACTGTTGATTAGGGGCTCGTAAGTAAGCATTTCACTGTAAGGTCTACCTACACCTGTTGTATTCGGCGTGTGACTAATACAATTTGATTAATAAACATTTTCCTTTTTTTTTTATACTGCATCCATGTGTATTGGCTGCAAGTACATTGAAAATAAGTTGTTTTGAAGTCTTTGGAAAATGCGTGTTTTTAACTTTCACGTTCAACCAAAACCTGATCATAGATTGGACTTCAGGCATAGTCGTCTTTTCAACATCGTTTCATCAAAACTTTTCTAGGTGAGAAGGCCTTACCATTATACAGAATACTCATTCCATTCACACTAGTACTTCAGTTTAAAGTTGTTCTTAGCAGCATTTAGTGTCAACCAATCAGATTACTCAGTGAGTCCTGTAGTGTTTTGTCAAGAGCCTAAATGGACAGGGTTGTTAGTTTGATAGATGTGAGTTTCCTGCGACCACACACACACACACACACACACACTTGAGAGCACTAATTTCTACAGAAAACCATACAGAATTTTTAATTGACCCAGGCTAGACTGGTCTGGGAACTGTGAGTGATAATTAAAACCCTTAAAAGCCTCTGAAATGAGCTGCTACTGAAAAACGGAACCACAATCCTGTTACCTTTAAGTTCCCATTAGTGTTGCACTTATAAAGTAAGCTTTTAATCATGTTATATTGTCTCTGGGAGACTTAGAAAAATGGCTAAGTGTACTTTGTGCTACCTAGCATGAATAGCATGTCCAGAAATACAATATGTGTGATTCATTACGTCAAATAATCACATAATGGATTATTATATCCTCCTGAGACCTGAAAAAAAAGTTTGGGATTTTGTATTTATTTTTATATAATGTAAGTGTTTGGGGTGAACAAAATGTGTTACCGAGATTTTGTTAAAAAAAAATTTTTGTTATTCATCTTTAATTGTAAGTGCAAAATTGTCCTCTGTAGTGGTCATTAGGATGTAAATGTGAGAGAAAAAATTGCATTACAGTCAATGGGTACAGTAAGTGAGAAAGATAGTTACGGCATCCGGGAGTCCACTACAGAGGACATTTCTTGATAAGCTCTTATTTAGTTACTATGTCATGTGAAAACAATTATTACACAGTCTTGACGACTTAACTACTAGAAACAATTTGAATATCAAACTCTGAAAAAAATGATAATTCATAATTACACACACTTCTTCACTGCTAATTTTAACGGCAGCCATTTTTTAAAGAACCAGGAAGAAAAAGTTGTCAAGGTCACACCCTCACAAGTGATACTGCATCATTGAAAAGCCCAGAATATCCTCTCAAAGGGACAACAATACTTATTACAGTGGATTGTATGGCCTCAGAGATACTGAACAAGAATTGATTTTCACTAGAGAGGACAAAAATGAATTGCTGGGTCTCAGGAAGATATGGAACCTTGTTCATGAATACACAATGAGCAAAGTGATATAGAAACCTCAAGACACAGAGCAATATATGTAGGTAGGATCAAAGGACATGTTCTGTTGAGTTGTAGAGATACATTTAAAGGGATGACTAGGCTAGGGGAGACTGCAGAGTCTGCTGCCCTAGTGTTGCTGCTGGTCTGAATAAGGGTTCTGTTCTTGCAACCGCTCCTCTAAATACATGTTTACTCAAGTGGTCACATGGCCAAATCTGAAGAGAAAATCCCCCAGGACCAGGAGTACGGTGTCCATATTAGGACTCCTACTTCAAGCGTTAATGACACCAAGTCCAAACTGCCAGTGACTCTGACCCAACTTCCATGGATGTGTGACTGTCTTAATATGGACACTGTATCGAAAATGATTATTTCACATGGCCGGTACATACTAAATGAAATGCTAGATACAAAACATTGACTTGATAAAAAAAACCAGACAAAACTGAACAAATCAGCTGCTATGTGAGATTGCCTACGATGCTAGAAAGAGGAGAAGCATGGCTTTATGGGAATTATAGTTTGATTTAACAGTTCCATTAAACAATGACAGTTCTAACAACACATTTCTCACAATACCACCCAGGTTATGAGAAAAAAATATAAAACAGGGCAAATCATAGCTCATTTTTGACTGCTGCTGCTACTGTTGCTGCTGCCTGACTTTAGTTAGTCTCAGCACAGATGACATGATAAATCAAGATGGCTGTCTGTGAGACAGTAGAGACAGTCAAAGTATCTGGACTTTACAGTATATCCCTGGAGCATATATCAAAGCAGCAACTCAGCAACACAAACAGACACACACACACACACACACACACACACACACGCACACACACACACACACACACACACACACACACACAGTCATGCATGCACACACGCACATGTAAATAAAAGGGACAGGTTTAGTAGGGCTTGGTTATACAGGCTCTGCTGCTCGCCATGCTCGAGCCCATATAAGGAAGACTAGTGATGTCCCACTCCCTGGCCTGGGACATCTGATCCACAGAGACAAATGGAACACACAGACACATACACTAGTCGCCTAACACAGGGCTGTGCTGGCAGGGGGCTGAGATACTTTATGAGCATGTTATTGAAGTTGAATAGATGCAGGTTGAAGCAATTCATTTAAATGTGTATGATCATTACACCACAGAAAGATGTTTTGCCACATAAACCGCCACTTCGGTTTACGTGACAAAACGAGCAATAAAGGGAGAGCAAAGGTAGAGAGCGGAGGTTTTCAAAGTGTGAGGCGCGCCTTCTAGTGGTCAGCTGTTTGTTGATCCACAGCCGCCCACAATTATTAATAACCCAGCCGCAACCGCCCGACTATATGGTAGAAAATACAAATCTGAGGCCTGCACTCGAACCTAATCCGCAAATATAGAAAATACACTCTAGAGTCGGGTCCCAAATTGACACCCTTGATAAAGACCAACAATGACTGTACAAAATAAATAATTCCAATACTGAGCTACAGTATATTGTATGCAAAAAAAGGGGGAAATTATATTATTTTACACTAGTACAATTGCTCAGAGAAAAGATTTTGGTTGAACAAAAAATTTTAAGTTAGGGGTCAAAATGAATGAAAAATGAATGACATCCCTAAAGATTCTTATAAATAAAGTAGTCAAGTTTAGTATTTGGTTCCATATTCCCAGCACACAATGACTACATCAAGCCTGTGACTCTACAAACTTGTTGAATCATTTGCTATTTGTTTTGGTTGTGTTTCAGATCATTTTGTGCCCAATGGAAATGAATGGTAAATAATGTATTGTGTCATTTTGAGTCACTTTAATTATAAATAAGAATAGCATATGTTTCTAAACACTTCCAAATTTATGTGGATGCTACCATGATTATGGATAATCCTGAATTAATTAATAATGATTAGTGACAAAGTTACAGAGGGTCAAAATTATACCCCCAAAACATGCTAACCTCCACTGCTATTGGTAATGGTGAGAGGTTAGCATGTCTTAGGCCTAAGTTTCCGCTAAAGTTTCCGGCATTTTGGCAGGCTATTTGTTAGTCAACATCTCTATAATTAGATAAAGTACCAGTCAAAAGTTTGGATACGTCTACTCATTCAAGGTTTTTTCTTTATTTGTAATATTTTCTACATTGTAGAATAATCGTGAAGACATCAAACTATGAAATAAGACATATGGAATCATGTAGTAACCAAAAAAGTGTAAAACAAATCAAAATGTATGTTTTGTATTTGAGATTCTTCAAAGTAGCCACCCTTTGCCTTGATGACAGCTTTGCATACAGTTGGAATTCTCTCAACCAGCTCTATGGAATGCATTTCAATTAACATGTGTGCCTTGTTAAAAGTTCATTTGTGGAATTTCTTTCCTTCTTAATGCGTTTGAGCCAATCAGTTGTGTTGTAACAAGGTAGGGTTGGTATTCAGAAGATAGCCCTATTTGGTTAAAGACAAAGTCCATATTATGGCAAGAAGAGCTCAAATAAGCAAAGAGAAATGGCATTCCATCAATACTTTAAGACATGAAGGTCAGTCAATGCAGAACATTTCAAATGCAGTCACAAAAACCATCAAGCGCTATGATCAATCTGGCTCTCATGAGGACTGCCACAGGAAAGGAAGACCCAGAGTTACCTTTGCTTCAGAGCATAAGTTCATTAGAGATACCAGCCTGAGAAATTGCAGCCCAAATAAATGCTTCATAGAGTTCAAGAAACAGACACATCTCAACATCAACTGTTCAGAGGAGACTGTGTGAATCAGGCCTTCATGGTCAAATTTCTGCA
This sequence comes from Oncorhynchus mykiss, assembly GCF_057628025.1. Lineage (NCBI taxonomy): Eukaryota > Metazoa > Chordata > Actinopteri > Salmoniformes > Salmonidae > Oncorhynchus > Oncorhynchus mykiss. Next base: position 53,722,318 of record NC_143022.1, on the reverse strand, counting down.
AAGAAACGACTACTAAAGGACACCAATAAGAAGAAGAGACTTGATTGGGCCAAGAAACACAAGCAATCGACATTAGACAGGTGGAAATCTGTAATTTGGTCTGATGAGTCCAAATTATAGATTTTTGGTTCCAACCGCCGTGTGAGATGCAGAGTAAGTGAATGGATGATCTCCACATGTGTGGTTCCCATTGTGAAGCACGGAGGAGGAGGTGTGAAGGTGTGGGATCTTTGCTGGTGACACTGTTGGTGATTTATTTAGAATTCAAGGCATACTTAACCAACATGGCAACCACAGCATTCTGCAGCGATACGCCACCCCATCTAGTTTGCGCTTAGTGGGACTATAATTTGTTTTTCATCAGGACAATGACCCAAAAAGGCATAGGGTGGCTACTTTGAAGAAATAGAAAATATATAATATATTTAGATTTGTTTATCACTTTTTTGGGTTACTACATGATTCCATATGTGTTATTTCACATATCTAGTTATAGAGATGTTGACTAACAAATAGCCTGCCATAATGTCGGAAACATAAGCGGAAATTTAGGCCTAAGACATGCTAACATCTCACCACTACCAATAGGAGGTTCATTTCCATCAGATGTGTCCAGCATCCTTGAATTTGTCATAAACCATCATCAATTGAAAAGGCACAATAGCCATTGAAGTTCAATGTGTCCATGTGACCAACCATTGCTCATTGACTAAGAGTTGATTGTAAAGTGGGTGGAGAGGTGGAGCTGGGAATGCTCTCCCAGTCTTTCCCGACCTCTGAGTCGTCATCCCAGGATGAAAGGGTAGGATCCGGCCACTCACAGAAGCTGCTGACAGTATAACTCACTTCCAGGTAGGGAGGGGTGTGGACAACATCCACTGGGCCACAGGGCTTAGACCGAGACAGACCTCTATGGTGACCACAGTCGGGAGAACAGGTGGCCATGGACACCCCCCTCCAACCCCTAACCACTCGAGGTGAGTCAACCACATCATGACATCCACCACACATTACTAACACGTTAGTTCAGCCTACTATGATGAAATGTAAAATCTAAATGTAGATTTTGCCCCCTCAAGCGTCTGTTTGTCAGAGCCAGTCACATATGTGGAATTAGTTCCACACCTGAAAAAAAGGATCTCTATTGCCATCAATCAGCTCCAACATTAGCCTTATCAGCAATGTGTTTTGATCGCCCGCTTTAGCCTAACTCCACAAGGCTATGGCATACAGCTGACATTACCTGCCCGGGGCCAAACCGCCCAAATACCTTTCATGCAGTGATACTGTTAAAGCATGGGTGTTAAACGATGTCAGACCCAGCTCTAAATATCAGCCCTGCTATTGTGCTGCAGCTGCTCTGCTCAGCACAGCGTGGTGAAGGCCCGGTTATCCACATTCAAGCAGGTGTGTGTTGGGAACGGGACCACCTACAGAACAGTCCTCTACAGCTGTGAGAAGAATGAGCTCTGTGAAGAGGCTCTGTTGTTGCCGTCCCCTCTCAGTCTCTCATAAAAAAGTACAGGTGTAGTGAGTCTAAACGAGATAGCTAGCGGTGGCCCCCAGCCAGCTCCTCTCTCACTCTCCCTGTCTCTATCTCTCTCCATCTTTGGAGGCCTGCCATAAGGTACATGATTAATGAACATATTAATGAACATATTATGTTCTCCATATATTCTCCTAGGACCCTGGGACTAAACACCTCCCCTCTGCAACTGTATCCTAAACTAGGTGGTACACCCCTAGGTGGTACAGGTAGGCAACAACACATCTGCCACGCTGCTCCTCAACACGGGGGTCCCTCAGGGGTGCGTGCTCAGTCCCCTCCTGTACTCCCCGTTCACCAACGATTGCATGGCCAAGCACGACTCCAACACCATCATTACGTTTGCTGACAACATAACGGTGGTAGGCCTGACCACTGACAATGATGAGACAGCCTATAGGGAGGAGGTCAGAGATCTGACAGTGTGGTGCTAGGAAAACAACCTCTCCCTCAACGTGAGCAAGACAAAGGAGAAGGTTGTGGACTACAGGAAAAGCAGGGCCCCCATTCACATCGACGGGGCTGTAGTGGAGCGGGTTGAGAGTTCCAAGTTCCTTGGTGTCCACATCACCAACAAACTATCATGTTCCAAACACACCAATAAAGTCATCAAGAGTACACAATGTCTTTTCCCCCTCAGGAGACTGAAAAGATTTGGCCTTGGTACAGATTCTCAAAAGTCCTACAGCTGCACCATCGAGAGCATCCTGACCAGTTGCATCACTGCCTGGTATGGAAACTGCACGGCACTCGACCGTAAGGCGCTACAGAGCCCAGTACATCAGCTTCCTGCTGTTTATTATCTATGCATAGTCACTTTACTCCTACTTACATGTACAAATTACCTTGACTTCTGCACCCCCGCACATTGACTCGGTACTGGTACCCCCTGTATATAGCCTCATTATTATTATTTTATTGTGATACTTTATTTCTATATGTTTTACTTTTGTTCATTTAGTAAATATTTTCTTAACTCTATTTTCTTAAAACTGAGTTGTTGGTTATAGGCTTGTAAGTAAGCATTTCACGGTAAGGTCTACAACTGTTGTATTCGGCGCATGTGACAAATGCAATTTGATTTGATATACATATTCTCTTCTTGTAATTCAAAAAGTGGATTATGCTGTCCGATCGAATAGTTCGAGGGCAGATTCTCAGATTCTTCTGTTGTTGTGAATTAGCTATCTCACAGCGGTTTACATGATAGTGTCAGGGATATTCGATTTGCTGATACACAGCACATTTACGTCAGTCTAGTTATAACAACACATATCTTCTTCACAGGGACTGACTTATAGAGGATTTTGCTCTATTCTGAAATCCACACCAGCAAACCACGCAGTATGAAGTGTGAAGTGGTATGAAGTGGTATGCTGGTATGGATATTGGAACGTAGCCAATATCTACACAATGAATTTGATTTGTACAAGTCAGTTGGTTCTATACAGATCCGTGCCCGTAGCTCTACTGACCTCGCCTGACCTGCCTATGGAAAACATGGCTCTTTCACAAAAGAGCTGTTAGTGTTCAGTTCTCTTTCGCTTGGCTAGTCTGTTATTGTTCCACCCTGGCGTCGTTGCACTGCATTAACACCCATTGGTATTGAACCTGTAATCAATGGGACCAAGATCACTTAGCTAAGCATGACGCAATAGTTAGACACGTTATACACGTTGACATGCACTTGCTTACTAATGTTTGTCAATGGGCCATGCTTAGTCATGTTTGCCAATGGGCCATGCTTAGTCATGTTTGCCAATGGGCCATGCTTAGTCATGTTTGCCAATGGGCCATGCTTAGTCATGTTTGCCAATGGGCCATGCTTAGTCATGTTTGTCAATGGGCCATGCTTAGTCATGTCAATGCCTGAGTTTCCCTGTCTTATGTCTTATCTACATTTTTTTTAACAAAGTCAGTCATGGCTGTAAGATAACAAACCTGAATCAAGACTAATTGCATCTCATTTAGATGTGATAAAGCCATTTGATCGCCCATTTGATCCCCCTTAGATCCCCAACTTAGACACCCCCTTATTGCCCTGAAGTCATTTGAGTTCCACAGTGAGGGGGTCCATCTCTTTAAAACACACCGGGAGCTGACAGACAGACACAGATGGATGCACCCGTCAACGGTTTATTTTCCTCCTTCATCCCTTCATCCTCCTGAGGACAATGACAGCTGGCCTTCGTGATGGGACAATGAAGAAGAGGGGATCCCCAACAGAGAGAGAGAGAGAGAGAGAGGGCAAGGCTGTTCCCGTTCTTCCCCAATCCAACATGGGGTTTCTTTAGAAAGGGACCGTCCTCAGGGAGGCTAGGGTTAAACTCTTCAGTGAAGGACCATGGGTTAATCCCTCTTTTCTATTCTCTACGGCATTGGGATTAACTAGCCTAGCATCCACACACCACAGTCACACCTTTGGTTGGAGTTCGAGTAGAGCTCCCATTACTGCTGCCACGCACAGCCAGGCAGCTTTCTGTTGACACGGCATACGGCCCTTTCAGCAATCCATGGTCCCTCACTGAAGAGTTAGAAACCATTTTCAAAGGCCTTTTATTTCTGACCCAACAGACTGGTCTCTTGGTATGGTCTCTTTTGGTGCATTTTGTTCCCTTTCGGGTTTGGCCGTTATTGAACAAAAAACAACAACAATCGATCCATTTTCAAACCGATATCGTAACAGATATACAAACAAATGCATCAATAGAGCTTGTGCTTCAGGGCTCACCACTGAGTGCAGCATTCAGTCTGATTTAACCAGGAGAGCAGTATCACTATTGAGTGCAGCATTCAGACTGGTTAAACTTGACTACCAGCATCACCAATGATGGGGCATTCAGTGTGGTGGTTTAACCAGGCTAGCAGTGCTAACCCTATCCTATAAAATGGGGTTTTGTTTGCCACCGCTGAGCAGAGCGTCAGTCTAGTATATAAATATTTCATGTCCTCAGTCTCGGCTGGCAATAATCCTCACGCTCCTCCCTGCCAACACACACACACACACACACACACACACACACACACACACACACACACACACACACACACACACTCGCTCTTCCCTGCCAACACAGAACCCACTGTGGGCAGCTGGATAGTACATCAGAAGAAATATAGTGGGTGGTTGTCTGCCTTTTGTTTCAGCTGTGCTGATGGTCGTGACAGGGGCTCGTGAGTTAGGCCTAAACCCCAGCCAGAACCCCAGACTTGGGATGGGCACATTGAGGAGCCCATGTTCTAGTCAGGTAGGGATGACAGCAACGTGTCACTCATAAGAGGAACTATGAGCATTCAGGGATGTAGGCCTAGTTGTGTTTCAGGCAAACTCGTCGTGTTCGCAGCACCAGCGACACAACTTCATGTGTTTGTCATTGGCTTGTTTTTGCTAATTGTTTGGGTCGTTTCCTGATACAGTTGCCTAGTTTCAGATCTTGCTCTTAAAATGGGAACTGAAATCAAAAAGAGTCGCTGGGAACAGTAATGGCAATGGGACTAGAGATGATCATCTAGATCATCTAGAGATCGCCTACATCTTTATTGATGTAGGCGATTATACTTAGAGAAATATGAGAAAAGAGGGCAAGTAAGGAATTCCTTGATACATTTTCCTAAAACAGTGGTATCCCTTCACTCATTGCAGTCAGATAGGCCTGCATATGCTTACACATATTCATATGAAGTCCTTTTAACTGTTGCTCATCAAAGAGAACCCAAATAGAAGTTTGTTGTTGTGAAAGACTACACATTTTCACTTTCTAAAATCACTCAACACAGAGTGGAAAATGATTAACATTCTTGAACTTAGGAGGGACAATTGTGAGATGATTGCTTATACATTTACAGTACAATATCTCGGAGCGTAATCACAAATCATTTGTAAACTGCAAATTGACACCAAGAAGCACGAACAGATATAATGTTTGACCACAACATACTCATTTCGAAACCTTGCTTACATTTGTACACGATCACGTTTCTCTCTATTATGCGTGAGAATACATGTAAACATATTTCCAGAATTGAAATCACTTGGAGCCGATTTCCGGGTGTTTTTACAGCATTTTATGTCCAACAATGGAAGAATAATGGAAAAAATGTTTTGGTGCTCAGAAAACTTGGGCGGACAAGTAAAACCACCCGCGGGCCAGTTGGGGAACCCTGTTCTATAATATCGCAGTTCGCTGAACTGAGCAGGGGAAATGGATAGAAAGAGAAAAAGGAACATGTTTTTCACCATCACTAGGGAGATTGAGTTTTGTGCACGTGTTGGGTGGACTGTTAAGACCACACATGCCAGACAGAGACACAGTGGTGACACAGAATGTGTGAGCATATTTGTGTGACACACAGAGTCATAAATTGACTCACACCACCACTGTCTATCATAATGGAGGCCTCTGTGCGTGTGCTTGTGTGTGTTTGTGTGTGTTTGCGTGCATGCACACACACACATGCTCAGTTTATTTCAAACTAAATGATTCATATTAGCTGTATATATAGAAGCTTTTTTTTCTCTCACAAATACAGGCAACACTTCATGAAAACTTTCAATCGCAAGAAGCAGCTTGGTGTTCAGCTGAATCTAAGATATTGTCTGAGGGGCTCCCGAATATTAGCCTATTTAGAGTTCACATCAAAGCACCTTACTTCCTATTATTACCATATTGCGCAATGTTTCGACCTCCATCGACCTACATTTGTGTAGTTCTGTTTGTTCAGATAGCCTTCAGCTATAGCAGAGCTGGAGGGCTGTTGCTCATCAGAGCTTGTGGACAGAAAAAGCCTTTTTGTGAAAGATGGAATTTGTGTCCCCCCCTGGGTGGACGTTTTATTTGCCCTAGGACTACACAGCTGTTGCAAATAATCAAAGCTTAATTATGAGTTGCTTATTTGAATCAGCTGTGTTGTGCTCGGGCAAAAAACTAAACTTGGACTGAGGACCGAGTTTGTGAAACCCTGCTGTACTAAAGCAACCTAATGTAAAGTGTTGCCAAGAACCTCAATGAAGGTCAGTTTTTTGCTTCAAATACCTTTCTTTCCACATCACCTTGACATGCCTCTTGGTATCTAGCAGTGCAATCTTTGGGATGGCTGGGGCAGCTTGTGCATTTTATTCTCTCCAGATTGTCTTAGATCTTCCTCTAATCCCACAAAGATAAGGTGTGTCTTACAGTATATCTTCTAATAAATGGAACAGCTCAATCCTCCCCAATGAACAAACTGTATTGTATGATGTGTTAGTGCTGCAGTGAACATCAGTCATCAGAGATCATAGCTAAGTCTGCATGACAGCCAACATCTGCACAGACACAGAGCCAGGTCTAGGCTGAGGTAAACCTAAATGCCCGTGTTATGTCCAACTTAAAAGGGCAAGCTTTACACACACACACACACACACACACACACACACACACACACACACACACACACACACACACACACACACACACACACACACACACACACACACACACACACACACACAAAGACCTTCTGAAACCAGAGCCTTGTTTATTAGCTAGCGGATTAAGATATTGCTGGGTTAAGAACAACTTTGATCATGACTCCTGCCTCTTGGAACACCACAAAGGGCTTGAGTCTAAGGCTGTAAGCCAAGGCAACAATTACCAGCCACGGGAGAGCAAGGAAGAAGTGTCATTAGCCTGAGAGGTGCTGCCCACCGCCCTAGTTCCAGACTCCCCTGTCGGGACGGACCAGCCGATAACATCTCCCCTCCAACAGTGTAGTCACACTAGGCCAAGGGCATAGTGGCAGCTCACTCCTGCCTCATCCCAGGCCAGGTCACACACCTGCCCCCCACATCCTCCTCAGTTCTCCACATTCTCCCTAGCCTGGTCCCAGATCTGTTTCTGCAATCTTGCCAATTTCTATGTTCACTGTCACAGAAGACAGCACAAACAGATCTCGGATTCGTCTTACTTTCACCCCGGGCCAGCAACATGCTACAGGAGATCAGCCATCCACAGGAAGTGGCCAGGGTGGGCCTTGCTAAGTGGGCGGCTTTAGACCTTTAAACCTCTGGGTGGCTACTTGGCCCAGAGAGAAAGAACATTCAGATCTGCCCTGGTAAATGTGGAGATGTGATTGTATCTCAAAGGGTTTGGCGTGCTCCGCTCTGCTCCCCTCTGTTCTGCTCTCAAAGGGCTAGTTTCTGCTTTTTACCCTAGGCACATTCTTGTCAACTAACAGATAGACTCAGGTTGAATTGTGTATTCAACTATGGGGCTTTTAAGCATTTTAAATGCAGGGCTTAAGGTTGTAAGGACGTCACCTAACAAATTGATCATAATTGGGATACATTGAATTCTTGTCAAACTGATTTGTTGAATTCAAATGACATAATTAGCCAGCTGGGTTAAGAAGAACTTTGATCATCATTGCTCTGTCTTGGAAAACCACAAAATGATTTACTGACTTTGAGCAAATCTCCTTGATAACAGAAATATACTGCGGGACAGAAAGTTAACGGAAAGTCATCAACAAAGTCTTGCTTGATTTAGAATAAGTAGGAGGATGAAAATGGAGTTTGAGCTGGGTGTTCCTATTAACCACAAACAATATTTCAAATAATGGTTTACTATGAATTATATGGAATGTGGTAATAACTGTATGATGATGATTTTTCAAGGGAATGTTCTTTTAAATCTCTCCGAAATATAGTATAGTCTGTCTGAAGCAAAGGCTAATTATACTGCCATCCTCGTCCTACCTTCATTCCTGGATGGTGTACCCACATGTAGTTTATCATACATGTAGGTGCTGTTAGATTACTTGGCTTGGCATCTCCCTTTGGTAAGCCCCACACCCTGGGCCTAGAGTTGTAGTCCCCACCCCCTCACACATCTTCTAGAAGATCTGCATCGAGGATCATGCATCACCATGCTTTGGAGAAACTCCGCTAAGGTTGGCCTTAAAGGTTAAGAAGCATTTTGTATCTGAAACTGATACCATAAGGTTTTTAAAAACTGAATTACAGGTTGCATTACAACCTGTAATTTAAATGGATTTTCATTTGGATTTCATGTAATGGACATACACAAAATAGTCAAAATTGTTGAAGTGAAAAAAAAAATGTGTTTAAAATAATTCAAAAATAATTACAAACGGAAAAGTGCTGCGTGCATATGTATTCACCCCCTTTGTTAGGAAGCCCCTAAATAAGATCTGGTGCAACCAATTACCGTCAGAAGTCACATAATTTGTTGAATAAAGTCCACCTGTGTGCAATATAAGTGTCACATGATCTCAGTATATATACACCTGTTCTGAAAGGCCCCAGATTCTGCAACACCACTAAGCAAGGGGCACCACCAAGCAAGCGGCACCATAAAGACCAAGGACTCTCCAAACAGGTCAGGGACAAAGTTGTGGAGAAGTACAGATCAGGGTTGGGTTATAAACAAATATCAGAAACTTTGAACATCCCATGGAGCATCATTAAACCCATTATTAAAAAATGGAAAGAATATGGCACCACAACAAACCTGCCAAGAGAGGGCTGCCCACCAAAACTCACAGACCAGGCAAGAAGGGCATTAATCAGAAAGGCAACAAAGAGACCAAAGACTACCCTGAAGGAGCTGCAAAGCTCACATCAGAGATTGGAGTATTTGTCCATAGGACCACTTTAAGCCATACACTCCACAGAGCTGTGCTTTACGGAAGAGTGGCCAGAAAAAAAGCCATTGCTTGAAGAAAAAAATAACCAAACACGTTCGGTGTTTGCCAAAAGGCATGTGGAAGACTCCCCAAACATATGGAAGAAGGTACTCTGGTCAGATGAGACTAAAATTTAGCTTTTTGGCCATCAAGATAAACGCTATGTCTGGCGCAAACCCAACACCTCTCATCACCCCGAGAACACCAGTGAAGCATGGTGGTGGCAGCATCATGCTGTCGGGATTTTTCATCGGCAGGGACTGGGAAACTGGTCAGAATTGAAGGAATGATGGATGGCGCTAAATATAGGGAAATTCTTGAGGGAAACCTGAGATTTTGGACTGGGACGGCGGTTCACCTTCCAGCAGGACAATGACCCTAAGCACACTGCTAAAACATCACTCGAGTGGTTTAAGGGGACACATTTAAATGTCTTGGAATGGCCAAGTCAAAACCTAGACCTCACTCCAATTGAGAATCTGTGGTATGACTTAATTATTGCTGTACACCAGCGGAACCCATCCAACTTGAAGGATACTAGAGCAGTTTTGCCTTAAAGAATGGGCAAAAATCCCAGTGGCTTGATGCGCCAAGCTTATAGAGACCTACCCCAAGAGACTTGCAGCTGTAATTGCTGCCAAAGGTGGCTCTACAAAGTATTGACTTTTGGGGGTGAATAGTTATGTTTTTTGTCTTATTTCTTGTTTGTTTCACAATAAAAAATATTTTGCATCTTCAAAGTGGTAGGCATGTTGTGTGAATCAAATTATACAACCCCCCCCCCCCCCTCCACAAAAAAACTATGTTAATTCTAGGTTAGAATTAGGAAAAATGCCTAGGGGGTGAATACTTTCACAAGCCACGGCAACCCTAATCCTTATCCTAACCCTAAAGTTAATAACGTGTAACCTAAAAAAGAAAGCAAGAACTGAAACCCCAAGTCAACTGAACTGAAACATTGTTTGTAGAGTTTTTTGAATAGTTGCGGCGATGAGATATGGTATGTTCAATGAACTACCAACCTTTCTCAAATGGAACCGATGACATAATTACTTTGCTAGCTTTGCATGCTGTAATTACGTACAATGACGACTTGTCCAAGGGTCATGAACGAAACATACCCTGAGATTTGTACAAACCATGTTAGGAAAAACCTGGCAAAGTCAGCATCGTTCTAGGTTGACTTATTTGGGTTGACTCAGAGTTCTCCATCTCCTGTGGTAATCTAGAGCATGACAGTCCAAATTAAAGCATGAAATCTGTCAGGCTTGACCTCTGAGCCTGACCAATCCTTGATGCACCCTTAACCCCGGTCCTTGACTTAGCTAGGCTTACAGACCTGGCTCCTGTTCATTAGGGCACACAATGGAAAACATTTTTAAAGATTTCGCAACAGAAAACAAAAATGTGCGTTTCTTATTGGGCAAGTTGGGTAGTAGTCCCTCCCTGTTTTTGGGTAATTTCCTTCTGTTTGGTGCCTAGTGAACAAGATCCAATATCTGCAAGGTCAGGGCTAGGTAAATGCACTTGTTAACAGGGAAGTAGAGTGGATTGCAGGGCGAAGGTTTTGTCCATAGTGAGATAACATTTGGAACTGATTAGAGAGAAGGTCAGGTGATGTCAATGTATTACAGTTCATCTTGTTCACCAACCTCACAGTTTGAACCCATACACATATTTAGCAGATTATATTGCGGGTGTAGCGAAATGCTTGTGCTCCTAGCTCCAACAGTGCAGTAGTATTCACAACAATTCACAACAATACACAAATCTAAAAGTAAAAGAATGGAATTAAGAAATATATAAATATTAGAATGAGCAATGTCGACGTGGCATTGACTAGAATACAGTATATACATATGAGATGAGTAAAGGAGTATGTAAACATTATTCAAGTGACTAGTGTTCCATTATTAAGGTGGCCAGTGATTCCATGTCTATGTATGTAGGGCAGCAGCCTCTAAGGTGCAGGGTTGAGTAACCAGGTGGTAGTCAGCTAGAGATGGCTATTTAATGGTCTAATGGCCTTGAGAATGAAACCGTTTTTCAGTCTCTCAGTCCAAGCTTTGATGCACCTGTACTGACCTTGCCTTCTGGATGATAGCGGGGTGAACAGGCCGTGGCACGGGTGGTTGATGTCTTTGATTATGTTTTTTGACTTCCTGTGACATTGGGTGCTGTAGGTGTCCTGAAGGGCAGGCAGTGTGCCCCCGGTGATGCTTTGGGCAGAAAAGTACAGTGGGAGTGAAAATGTTCAAGTCAGAGAATTCTTACTGTTCGTAATTATCTTTTTTCAAATAGACTGCCCTGGTCCCAGGTCTGTTTGTGCTATAGGCTATAGCCAACTCGTATGGCCGTTGTCATGCCAAACATGGATAGATTTGGGAACAAGCTGGGTTGGTCCAATGAGGTTTTATGAAAAGAGGAGTGGATTGGATCACACATCTGGATCAGTTTTATCCAGCTCGTCACACTCTCTGAAATCTCTGTGAGAAAATCTGAGACATCAGATTTTTCCAATGATATGCCTATCAACTTGTGTTAAAAAAATATACTTGTTAGGTTCTGGATGTACTGGTGACTAAGGGTGTTTGTGGCAGTGTCTAGGTGTAGTGTCCTCAAACCCAACTCTGGACCTCAAAGCCATTTCCACTGCTTTTGTTCATTGTTCCCCCCTAATCACGGACCAATTTAGACCTGGGACACCAGACACCAGGTGAGTGCAATTAAGTATCAGCAAGAACAGAAATCAAGCAGGCTCCAGACCTCGTAGGATAAGAGTTGAATACCCCTGGTGCATCAACATTCAACTGAAATGCACCAATACCGATCCAACATCACCCTCCAGTTATATATCTGTCCTGTCAGATCATATAAATCATTGCTTTGCCCAATAGAAATGACATACTTTTTTTCAAGACAATAAAACACCCGAAACATAATCAACAACATAACATTCCCTTCTCTTTGTCCCCACTCTGCTAAAACACCACATAGTTACTCACTACTTGTTATGTTTTCCACTCCATTCGCTTTACAATTACCATGTCCAGCTGCCCTATAAGACATATTCAGGATCCTATGTATGGCAGACTATCTCCTGTGTTATAAAACAAATATGTCACGTTGAATGACATATAGCTACTATGGTTAAATGTCAACATGCTGACATATTTCTAACGAGATGGGCTTATGTCTATGTATGGATATTTATTCAGCTCATCAACAACAGGAAGCATTTCTACTGCACAACAGAACTACTGCACCGTGGTCTCAGTAGTCTGTACAATCAAAGATAGTTCACAAAGCAAGAAAAAGTGAGATGACAGAGGGATAGGAAATATGCACAAAAAAATCTGTTCTATTTTTGCCATACTTTCCCAAAGAGAGTCACCACAGAAGCTGACAGATTCTGATGAAATTGAAAGCAAATAAAGACAGTCCTCAGTGACAATCGGATCATCGCAGCCCATAATGCTGCTGTAAACAGCTTGCAGGAGTTAAGATCATTGGAATTTGTGCTGGAGATGACTAAACATGAGAAATGACACATTGTATCTCTACAGAATAGCACACAAAGAAGACAGACTAAATCAAATCTGTCAAGACAGTTCCTCAGGCTAGGGTAACAGCTCATACTGTATCCAAGATATGGTACAGAAAGTACCTTCTCCACAATGCAATCTGGTTTCCAAGCTGGTCATGGGTGCACCTCAGCCACGCTCAAGGTCCTAAACGATATCATAACAGCCATCGATAAAAGACAATACTGTGCAGTCGTATTCATCGCCATGGCCAAGGCTTTCGACTGTCAATCCCCACATTCTTATTGGCAGACTCAACAGCCTTGGTTTTTCAAATGACTGCCTCGCCTGGTTCACCAACTACTTCTCAGGCAGAGTTCAGTGTGTCAAATCGGAGGGCCGGTTGTACGGACCTCTGGCAGTCTCTTTGGGGGTGCCACAGGGTTCAATTCTCAGACCGACTCTTTTCTCTGTATATGTCAGTGATGTCGCTCTTGCTGCTGGTGATTTTCTGATCCACCTCTACGCAGACGACACCATTCTGTATACTTCTGCCCTTCTTTGGACACTGTGTTAACTAACCTCCAGACGAGCTTCAATGCCATACAACTCTCCTTCCGTGGCCTCCAACTGCTCATAAATGCAAGTACAACTAAATGCATGCTCTTCAACCGATTGCTGCCCGCACCTGCCCGCCTGTCCAGCATCACTACTCTGGACGGTTCTGACTTAAAATATGTGGTCAATTACAAATACCTAGGTGTCTGGTTAGACTGTAAACTCTCCTTCCAGACTCACATTAAGCATCTTCAATCTAAAGTTAAATCTAGAATCGGCTTCCTATTTTGCAAAAAAGCATCCTTCACTCATGCTGCCAAACAAACCCTCGTAAAACTGACTGTCCTACCTATCCTTGACATCGGCGATGTCATTTATAAAATAGCCTCCAACACTCTACTCAGCAAATTGGATGCAGTCTATCACAATGCCTCCGTTTTGTCACCAAGCCCCATATACTACCCACCACTGCGACCTGTATGCTCTCTTTGGCAGGCTCACCCTTCATATTCGTTGCCAAACCCACTGGCTCCAGGTCATCTGTAAATCTTTGCTAGGTATAGCCCCGCCTATCTCAGCTCACTGGTCACCATAGCAGCACCCACCCGTAGCACGCACTCCAGCAGGTATTTCACTTATCACCCCCAAATCCTATTCCTCCTTTGGATGCCTTTCCTTCCAGTTCTCTGCTGCCAATGACTGGAACAAATTGCAAAAATCACTGAAGGTGGAGACTCATATCTCCCTCACTAACTTTAAGCATCAGCTGTCAAAGCAGCTCACAGATCACTGCACCTGTACACAGCCCATCTGTAAATTGCCCATCCAACTACCTCATCCCCATATTGTTATTGATTTATTTTTGCTCCAGTAGCTCTACTTGCACATTCATCTTCTGGACATCTACTACTCCAGTGTTTAATTGCTAAATTGTAATTACTTTGCCACTACCACCTATGTATTGCCTTACCTCCCTTATCTTACCTCATTTACACACACTGTATATAGATTTTCTTCTATTGTACGTTTGTTTATTCCATGTGTAACTCTGTTGTTGTTTGTGTCGCACTGCTTTGCTTTATCTTGGCCAGGTTGCAGTTGTAAATGAGAACTTGTTCTCAACTGGCCTACATGGTTAAATAAAGGTGAAATAAAAATGTACAATGTTTTTACCATAGTGAGTGGATGCAGCACAATTGGAGCAAACTTGCATTATTTTTGGAGAAACCCAGATAAATGGTTCGAAGACAAAACATCCTAAGATTTGAAGCAACATGTTTATGCTGCTAGCAATCATAACATATGTTTAAACTGTTCAGTAACAGAAATCATAACATGAAAAAACTATTTCATAATTAGAATGGAGCATTTTTAGAATGTAGAATGGGGCAAGCTGAAGCTAATTAGTCCTACCATTAATGGCAATTCCATTCAGACACTGTGACATTTGATTGAATTGCTTCTCAGACAGTGACTTTTGGAGGGAGTTCAAGCAAACTTGTACTGTGGGCAGAGAATTTAAGTGACAGGAGTTTATTCATGCGGAGACAATGAAGAAGAGAAAAGGAAGCCAGGTAGGAAGGGAAACAGAAGCAGCAATTGAGTCAATAACGTCACCTGAGGGCTAGGAGTGTCTCAAGAGAGGGAAGGCATGAAGTTTGTAGAGTCGTCATACTGTACGTAGATGTAACACTCACATGGACATACAGATTTGTGCACGCACGCACGCACACACAAACACGCACACACACACTTTCTCTTTCAATAGGCCAGACAGACGCGTAAAAAAAAAACAGCCCCACCAAATCACTGCTCTGCACTGCATGACGTCCTGTTTTGGAAGCCTATGTGATATTTAGCAAGGGCTTTAGGGAATGTTTTCATAAACACAGCCGGCGGTGGGTGGATTTGCACACACAGGGAGTGTGTAAGGCCCTGGCTATCCCTGGATAATCCCTGACCTCTAGTTTACCTGCCTGCCTGACAGGACAGGGGGTGTCTGGGGTTGTGTTGTGTGCGCGTGCGTGTGTGTGTGTGTGGATGAGTGTGTAGACCCAAGGAAAGGGCTATATGTCAAACATTGCTGACCTGTATGCCATTATTATGGCAGATTAAAGAGGCATTTGACATTTTCCCCTAATTTATTTGATTTTGCTATAAATGGTCCTTGTCAAAACTAGCCATCTTGGCTCGGGCCTACTCACATTGAATACTAGCAGTACAGATTGAACCACAGCGCTTATCTGCATCAGCTGTGGATCCGAACTGAGGGCTTTTATTCCATTTAATTAAGGAATTTCGAAAAGTAGCTATATTAGAGCTTTGCTGCCATTCTACAAAATAACACTCTACTGTATTTTTAAGTTTGTTAGTGCCGTCAAACATTATTTTACCCAAACACATAATGTCCATATTAAAATGGCATATGCACTAAAGGGGATTTCTAAAATGTTTCTCTCATTTTTCACTTTCTTTTCCATCTCTCTGTCCTTTTTGGCAGCAGTGCAGACAAGAGACAAAGTGCAAACTGCAGAGTCCCTCTGCCAACCCACGTTCAGGCTTCACTCACAGAGACCTCTCTATAGTGTTGGTACAAGACCTCCCACTACTGTCATCTGTGACGACAGCACATGTCACAAGTGGGCAAACGGAGGCACATTCACCAGCTTTCTCAGTAGAATCACTAATGCCCTGTATTCTCTCCATGATTTCTAGACACACACCTGACTTTGAAATTCCCCCAACATTTTCCCATGTGTTTCTTTTAGGTGTCATAGAAAACTGAAATATAGCCTAGATGTGAAACACAGGAAGCGTCATGTTCATGACTGCCTATAAGGGATCTGACGATGCATTAGCCTTCATATGTTATTATTATGATTTAATTAATTAACTAGGCAAGTCAGTTCAGAACAAATACTTATTTACAATGACGGCCTACCCCGGCCAAACTCGGACAACGCTCGGCCGATTGTGCTCTGCCCTGTGGGACTCCCAATCACAGCCGGATGTGATTCACCCTGGATTCAAACCAGAGATTGTGGTGACGCCTCTTGCACTGAGATGCAGTGCCTTAGACCGCTGCGCCACTCGGGAGCCCCCTTCATAAAAGGGGCCTAAAGTCAAGGGTTACCTTGTTCACTATGGATCCCACAGTGTTCATCTACCACTGGATGTTAATACTCTATCCATCTGTATGTCTGGGTTTATTGGGCTCTGAAAAATTGGGCCTCTCCCAGAGCTCTGTTCTGTTAGCCAGCTAGCTATGGGCTTCCACCACTGTTAATCTTCTGACACCATAGTACTGTAGAGGTCTGCGCCGGACTGATTTCTTCATACCGCAGCCGCCCTCTCCCGCTGGCTTTCTGGCCGTCTCCCTTCAGCTCCCGCCATAACTGGTGCCAAACCCAATCGCAGTCCCGCAATGTTATTTTAGGCGTATGGGACGCAGCTGACTTGCCATGGAATCACTGAAATACTACTAGATGAAGGATCATGAACATGTCCCTTCATCTACTCTCCTAGATACGGGTTTCAAACTTGTAAAACATAATAAAATAGACGTTCAGAGGCTGAGCATCACTGATTTGAAGTTGAACTAAAACTGTGTTTTGACAAATGATGATTTACAACGTTGTCTGATGGATTTATGACGTTTTACATTTGAATGGTTGGGGCATCTGAAAGAGGACATTCTCAGAAATATTTAGAAAACTGGACTTGCTTTGCTAGTTGCTGTCTGTGTTTACTATACTTACTGTACCGGCTCAACTTGATCCGGGACATAACTCCTGTATAGCCGAATCAAACATAAAGTAAGGGATAGGCAATATCAAAATGCGCAAAAATAACCTAAGAAATAGGTTAAATTACCGGAGATTCACGTGGCCCATTATATTAGACTATCGGTATTACGTTTCATAGCCTAACTATTAGGAGTGGGACGATCTTCTGATGGAGACAAATAAATGGGTCTGGCAGCGAAACAGTTCATTCAGCCTCATTTACTGCCTTTAAAAAAAACTTTGCTGATATGGCTGACTTGCTTAAACAAATGTGGTTTCTACTGACAATTGAGATTTGTGAAAACTATGGCATAAGGGGACGACAAGCGGATAAGAGGCGATATGTACTTTCGATTAAGACATTACTCAGCGCGCTAGTAAGGACGTAGTTAATATAACTATTTGTTCAGCACTTTAGAAATGTACAGCAACAGAATTCAGAACATGGGCCGTTCTTACAGTGTTCTCCCTGCACACCAAGTCAGAACCGTAGGATAAATAAAGGGGGCATATAAGCAGACAATAAAAGCTCTTACAATATCAAGTCAGAACAGTAGGTAAAATAAAGAGGGGAAAATAGACCAAATTATTAGGTTGAGGCATATGGGCTACTAACAGCTTACTACACAACATATGCATAGTATTACTTTCTTAGCTACAGTATACATATCTCCCTGGCATATTACATAATTTATGCAGCAGCATACAAGACATTTTTGGACTGAACTTGTGCTGTGCTCACTTGAACAGGAAGGTGGCTTGGCGGTCCTTCGTGGGCAAATTTTGTCATCACGTTTTGTCATGAAAGTCTGGCATTCTCTGGATTTATGGTGCTTTCAAGACAACTGGGAACTCTGAAAAAAACAAGGTTGAATCATGATGACGTCAGTGATCTTCAGGTTGTAGCTCTAGAAAGAGGCCTGAGTTCCATTACCACTTATTTTCCACTGGCTGCCCCACCACCACAGAAAGCACTGAGCTAGGCTGAAGCACCTGCATTTTGGAGCTGCCTTACGAGAGAAAGCAAAAAAGAAAGTCAATGAATTTTGTTTTTTGTTTACATTGTTTGCAAACTGATATGCCAAAGTAAAACAGGCAACCCAACATCATCATCTTGTCATCCAGAGTCCAATCTATAGCACACGATATTTTACAAACAGCAAGTTTGCTTCGTGTTTTCATTTTTGGCATGGCAAAAATATTGCGATTCTGGTATAGTAACAGTCCAAATTTTGAGTGAGGCGACTATGTAGATTGTGCTCTTTATACATACGTTTTTGGGCTGTCTGTCAGCGTTTCCCAAACTCGGTCCCGGGGCCCACCCTGGGTGCACATTTCGTTTTTTTGCCCTAGCAGTACACAGCTGATTCAAATAATCAAAGCTGGATGATAAGTTCATTATTTGAATCAGCTGTGTGGTGCTAGGCCAAAAACCAAAATGTGCACCCAGGGGGGCAATTTCGTCTGTGTCAATTTCAACCAGCCCAATCAACTAAAAAATTGTCTAGCCCTTCTAGTATTTGCCAGAACTCCCAGATGGACAATCTGTCCCTGCAGCCCTCTACACCATAGCATCAGTCTGTGTGTGTGCTGGGTGCTTATATATTTGTCCTATTTTGGATGTGTGTTTTTGCATGTCCCAACTGCCCTTGAGATACCCTCGGAGAGTGGGGTCATGGCTAGGGTCAGCCATTATCAACGGCGGAGAGTATGTGTGTGCGTGTGTACGTGTTTGTGTGTGTGTGCGTGTGCTCGTGTTTGTGTGTGTGTGCGTGTGCGCGTGCAGTCATCCGTGTGAAGACTTGCATATCGCAGACATTTTTCACAAGATGGTTTGGCATTGAGAATGTTTTTTTCTAACAAAGCAATGGATACCAAGCATTCGATTATGGCCTTTTTATTAAAGCCATATTCATGTCTCCTTGTAAATGTCTGTTTTGTCCTGAGAGGAACTGTGGATGTCTTCATTAGTTCTGGTCCCATGCTCTCTCCATCTGAGAGGTCCCTGTTCCATCCTGTCTATGAAAGACATGGGAGGATTTGACAGATTTAACAGATTTTCACTGTAAGTCACTTTAACCCTAAAGGAACAATGACATACTGTATTATATACAGTATTATATTCTCCTATAGCGGATGTATCCAGAATAAGAAGTGGTTGGAGAAAAAATACGAGGAAAGGCTCATGTATCCAATTATAAGAGATGCCCAGTTCCAAAGCAGTGGATGATGTCACTGTTTACTGTCTTCCGTTTCTCAGCATAACATTGCTCTCTGTATTGCCTTATCTCGGTCGTCTGATCTGCAGCTTGCTTTGCTTTGATTTCAACAGAGCCAGCACGGATATAGTGGCGTCCATGTCCGGAGGAAAGAGCGCAATCTACATGTATTTATTTCTGACATTATATTACCCTCTTTGCCTGCTCTCACTCTTTTCTATTTCTGGGTTGCCGGACAACGTCCATCTAGTGTCGGACTAGTTCCATTTTCTCACTTCCACCACTCTGATGTATAACGTTCTCGGATTACTGTAAGGTGCTGACTGACGCCTTCTTGGAATTTGCACCGGCTTAGAAGGATTTGCCTCGGTCAGTAGTCCACAACATGTGAATTGTTGATCTATTAAGTGGAATTAGGATCTAAGTAGTGTCAATTGTTCACAGCGTTACAGCTATTTAGCTCAGTTCCTCTTTGATTTGTAACATTTTAAGATCTGGTTCCCTTTCCCCGCTAACTTACAGAGGCTAAGTGTCTGAAACATCACCCCGGACAACGTACAAATGATTAAGACTGTGTGCCAGACTGCATGCCAGGAATGTGAGACAAGGGGGACGACTCCACAGAGACCAATTAGATTTACAGCCCCACGAGCAACATGATTATCAGGCCAACAGAAACCAGAGCGCATGGCCTTCGGTCTGCATTGAGCCCTCCATTCCTCAGACCCTTTGTGTCTCCATAGTGCTGAGACAGAGCTGACCCATGACCCACGGCTGCCAAAGGGGCAGGGCACAATCTCCACAGGGCTTGCTGAGCCACAGCTCCAGCATAGGGCACCATACACAACGTGCACGGTACTCTCCACAGGGCTGAGACAGGGCTGATCCGCCATGGCTACGCAGGGCCACAGGGCACCGCCACACCATACACAGTGCGCTGCAGCCTGCCGGTGGTAAGCTGTTTAACTCCCAGCTAAATGTACTCAGACTGAGTGAGAGAGGATGAGAGGATGACCTCTATCCATGCCGGTCATCACATCCCCCTTTCTTTAGATCCCTTTGGAAATCATTTTGAGCTTAGCTTCTATATTAGCTGAACCTCTGCACAGACAAGATAAGATTTCCTTCATAGGAGGTGTCCCGTCATTCCAGGGCCATTCTCCTTATATGGGCACGTAGATAATAAGATGAAAGCAATAAGTGCTTTGAGGTGTTATTTTTTTTAAATATTTTTTTTATATAGCAATGTCTTTATGAATATTCATGTAAGGCACAGATACATATTCTTGGATCTGAATCTTGTATCATTTTCTTGGACATTCTGGCAAGCACTATGGCCAAACAAATAGCTTTTCTTTTGGCATTGAACATTGGACGGAATCAACTCCAGTGCTCTACCAATGTCCCGTAATCGGTACTGGGGCAGATTTCCAGAGTCCGTTTCCAACCTTCATGCAGGTCACTGCATTCGCTTCTTGTTTTCATAAGAGAAATGAATGTGTTGGGAATTCCAAATGGTTTGCGTTGTCAACTTACACACACAGTTACCCCACCAGGCATGCCACCTGGGGTCTTTTCCCAGTCCCCAAGTCCAGAACGGGTTCAAGGAAATGTGCAGTGTTATACAGAGCCATGATTACACGGAACTCTCTTCCATCTCATAAACAGAAAACCTGGTTCTCAAAAAACAAATAAAGCAACACCCCGCGGCACAATGCCTCTCCCTTATGTGACCTACTTATTGTTTGTATATACTGACATGTACTGCATGTGTAACTTGATAGATGCACGCACGCAAACACACACACACACACACACACACACACACACACACACACACACACACACACACACACACACACACACATACACACACAACATGATAATGTTTTTAATTGTATGTACTGTAAATTGTCACGTCTTTCGTCTTTAATTTCTCTTTCTAGTGTCGGACCCCAGTAACACTAGCTGTCGCCATTGGCATCGTCTAATGGGGATCCTAATAAAATCTAAACATCTGAAATCAATCACCCAAGAAAGAAAAGACAGTTTTAAGGTTTTCTTTCAGCTCTTAGAATAACAGTTACTGTGGAGGCCAAAGCAATAATGAGCTTTGTAGTCAATTCAAGATAATTAAGGTAGTTAATGGAACCGTATTTATAGTCAGGAAAATAACCCTGCAAGTGATCTGAAATGAACTCTAATCACACATTGGGGTTAAAAAAAAATTGCTGAGAAACAAACCTAATGACTAACATTTGATCACTTGGTCTCTTTTTGAGATTTGAATGTATTTCAAAGAAATGGAAGAAATAGACATGGCAGGCAGACTTGGCATCCTCTATCCCTGTGAGCTAATCAAACACAGGGAGAAGAAGAGAAATGTCTGTGTTACAGATAGAATCTTGCAGTATTTTCCTTGCCTCGCCAACAGCCCCCAGCTTACTAATCAGCTGCACCCACAACGACACCCGGCTACAGGACCAGCTGTACACACTTGGCAAAGGGGATAAAGTAATGGTTTCCTTTAATATTGAAACAGTTTCTTAACACAAAACCAACAACCGTACTTTCAGGACACTAAAAGTGTCTGGTACTGATTTGACGAAGGGAAAGTTAGAGAGGTGTTACAAGCAGAAGGGAATGAGGATACGGCCATTCTAAAATGGATTAAAAAAAAAAAAAAGATTTCTCATCAATCTACACACAATACCCCATAATGACAAAGCAAAAACAAGTTTTTAGAAATGTTAGCAAATGTATTACAAATAAAAAACAGAAATAGGTATTCAGAAACGTTGCTATGAGACTCAAAATTGAGCTCAGGTGCATCCTGGCTTCATTGATCATCCTTGAGATGTTTCTACAGCTTGATTGGAGTCCACCTGTGGTAAATACAATTGATTGGACATGATTTGGATAGGCACGAACCTGTCTATACAAGGTCCTGCAGTTGACTGTGCATGTCAGAGCAAAAACCAAGCCATGAGATCCAAGGAATTGTCCGTAGAGCTCCAAGACAGGATTGTGTTGAGGCACAGATCTGGGGAAAGGTACCAAACAATGTATTTAGTGTTGAATGACCCAGGAACACAGTGGCCTCCATCATTCTTAAATGGAAGAAGTTTGGAACCACCAAGAATCTTCCTAGAGCTGGCCGCCAGGCCAAACAGGAAGCCACTCCTCAGTAAAAGGCACGACAGCCCACTTGGAGTTTGCCAAAAGGCACCTAAAGGACTCTCAGACCATGAGAAACAAGATTCTCTGGTCTGATGAATACAGGATTGAACTCTTTGGCCTGAATGCCAAGCGTCACTTCTGGAGGATTCCTGGCACCATCCCTACGGTGAAGCATGGGTGGCAGCATCATGCTGTGGGGATGTTTTTAAGCGGTAAGGAATGGGAGACTAGTCAGGGTTGAGGGAAAGATGAATGGAGCAAAGTACAGAGAGATCCTTGATGAAAACCTGCTCCAGGACCTCAGACTGTGTCAAAGGTTAACCTTCCAACAAGACAACAACCCTAAGCACACAGCCAAGACAATGCAGGAGTGGCTTCAGGACAAGTCTCTGAATATCCTTGAGTGGCTCAGCTAGAGCTCGGACTTGAACCCGATCAAACATCTCTGGAGAGACCTGAAAATATCTGTCCAGCAACTGAATATATCTGTCCAGCAACTGGAATGAAGGAATATGTTTTAGTCTGCTCGAGTATTATAAACTGTTGTAATCTTTACTTCGGCCTAAATCACATTGACTTTAAATGACATTTTAAGTTGCAAGAAAGCGACTGTAGCATACACAATGCCGCTAAACATAGTACATTGTGTATGAACTGTGTTTCACATGATGTTCCTGGTGATGTACGCATTATAAACTGTAGCTGGATCTGGTAGAATCATTCAATGATAAGGTTTAGAAGTCAGGGAAGGTTGACAAGTCTAGTCAGCGTTATAAAACCCTCTCCTGCAGCCGAGCAGAACTAACAGAAATAGTGAATGATTTTTTAACAGGGTTTCTTTCGCCCGTCGTCATGGTCAAGTTCTCCGTTCATCATTGCCTACCATGTTTCTCTGACGCATACAGTACAAGTCAAAAGGTTGTTTTTCTTTATTTGTACTATGTTCTACATGATAGAATAACAGTGAAGACATCACAACTATGAAATAACACACGTGGAATCATGGAGACAGTCCATCATTACTTTAAGACATGAAGGTCAGTCAAAGCAGAACATTTCAAGAACGTTGAAAGTTTCTTCAAGTGCAGTCGCAAAAAAACATCAAGTTTTGATGTCTTCACTGTTATTCCAAACTTTTGACTGGTACTGTAGGTCTGCTTCTCACCTACAGCTGTGTGATGATACAGTGCCTTGCGAAAGTATTCGGCCCCCTTGAACTTTGCAACCTTTTGCCACATTTCAGGCTTCAAACATAAAGATATAAAACTGTATTTTTTTGTGAAGAATCAACAACAAGTGGGACACAATCATGAAGTGGAACGACATTTATTGGATATTTCAAACTTTTTTAACAAATCAAAAACTGAAAAATTGGGCGTGCAAAATTATTCAGCCCCTTTACTTTCAGTCCAGCAAACTCTCTCCAGAAGTTCAGTGAGGATCTCTGAATGATCCAATGTTGACCTAAATGACTAATGATGATAAATACAATCCACCTGTGTGTAATCAAGTCTCCGTATAAATGCACCTGCACTGTGATAGTCTCAGAGGTCTGTTAAAAGCGCAGAGAGCATCATGAAGAACAAGGAACACACCAGGCAGGTCCGAGATACTGTTGTGAAGAAGTTTAAAGCCGGATTTGGATACAAAAAGATTTCCCAAGCTTTAAACATCCCAAGGAGCACTGTGCAAGCGATAATATGGAAATGGAAGGAGTATCAGACCACTGCAAATCTACCAAGACCTGGCCGTCCCTCTAAACTTTCAGCTCATACAAGGAGAAGACTGATCAGAGATGCAGCCAAGAGGCCCATGATCACTCTGGATGAACTGCAGAGATCTACAGCTGAGGTGGGAGACTCTGTCCATAGGACAACAATCAGTCGTATATTGCACACATCTGGCCTTTATGGAAGAGTGGCAAGAAGAAAGCCATTTCTTAAAGATATCCATAAAAAGTGTTGTTTAAAGTTTGCCACAAGCCACCTGGGAGACACACCAAACATGTGGAAGAAGGTGCTCTGGTCAGATGAAACCAAAATTGAACTTTTTGGCAACAATGCAAAACGTTATGTTTGGCGTAAAAGCAACACAGCTGAACACACCATCACCACTGTCAAACATGGTGGTGGCAGCATCATGGTTTGGGCCTGCTTTTCTTCAGCAGGGACAGGGAAGATGGTTAAAATTGATGGGAAGATGGATGGAGCCAAATACAGGACCATTCTGGAAGATAACCTGATGGAGTCTGCAAAAGACCTGAGACTGGGACGGAGATTTGTCTTCCAACAAGACAATGATCCAAAACGTAAAGCAAAATCTACAATGGAATGGTTCAAAAATAAACATATCCAGGTGTTAGAATGGCCAAGTCAAAGTCCAGACCTGAATCCAATCGAGAATCTGTGGAAAGAACTGAAAACTGCTGTTCACAAATGCTCTCCATCCAACCTCACTGAGCTCGAGCTGTTTTCCAAGGAGGAATGGGAAAAAATGTCAGTCTCTCGATGTGCAAAACTGATAGAGACATACCCCAAGCGACTTACAGCTGTAATCGCAGCAAAAGGTGGCGCTACAAAGTATTAACTTAAGGGGGCTGAATAATTCAGTTTTTGATTTGTTAAAAAAGTTTGAAATACCCAATAAATGTTGTTCCACTTCATGATTGTGTCCCACTTGTTGTTGATTCTTCACAAAAAAATACAGTTTTATATCTTTATGTTTGAAGCCTGAAATGTGGCAAAAGGTCGCAAAGTTCAAGGGGGCCGAATACTTTCGCAAGGCACTGTATATGACCTTCTAGTCATTCTGTTTTGACCAAGATTGTCGTATACTGTGTGTGGTCTGTTATAGACTGTGTGTAGTATGTCATAGGCAGTTTGTAGTCTGTATTATAGACTGTGTGTAGTCTGTCATATAGACTGTGTGTAGTCTGTCATATACTGTTTGTAGTCTGTCATATAGACTGTGTGTAGTCTGTCATATAGACTGTGTCTAGTCTATCATATACTGTGTGAAGTCTGTCATAGACTGTGTGGAGTCTGTCATATACTGTGTGGAGTCTGTCATAGACTGTGTGTAGTCTGTCATATACTGTGTGGAGTCTATCATAGACTGTGTGTAGTCTGTCATATACTGTGTGGAGTCTGTCATATACTGTGTGGAGTCTGTCATATACTGTGTGTAGTCTGTCATAGACTGTGTGTAGTCTGTCATATACTGCGTGTAGTCTGTCATATACTGTGTGCACTCTGTCATATGCTGTGTGGAGTCTGTCATAGACTGTGTGTAGTCTAACATGGACTGTTTGTAGTCTGTCATATAGACTGTATGTAGTCTGTAATAGACTGTGTGTAGTCTGTATTACAGACTGTGTATTGTCTGTCATAGACTGTGTGTAGTCTGTAATTGATTATATGTAGTCTGTCATATTCTGTGTGGAGTCAGTCATATAGACTGTGCGTAGTCTGTCATATAGACTGTGTGTAGTCTGTCGAATACTGTGTGCTGTCTGTCATATACTGTGTGTAGTCTGTCATAGACTGTTTGTAGTCTGTCATACAGACTGTGTGTAGTCTGTCTTAGATTGTGTGTAGTCTGTCATAGACTGTGTGTAGTCTGTCATATACTGTGTGTAGTCTGTCATCGATTGTATGTGGTCTGTCATAGACTGCGTGTAGTCTGTCATAGACTGTGTGTAGTCTGTCCTATAGACTGTGTTTAGTCTGTCATGGACTGTGTGCAGTCTGTCATAGACTGTATATAGTCTGTTTTGACCCATCTTAAGTCAGTTTGACCAGTCCGTCACAGACCGAGTGTATTGAGCTACTTCACGGTACGCACAAGTGTTACATCTCAGATGTGTAGCCCCCAGCTGTCTATTCCCCACCTCCCCAGCACCAGCTCCTCCTCTAATTCCTCTAGGCCAGGGAAAGAACTCCCTCTCGACCCTGTTCCAGAGAACAAAATCATATAATGAAGAAAATGATCTGGGATGGATTCAACTTTATGAGTTCATGATGATCCCTGCTCTCAAATCCTCATGAATGGCAGAGAAGACAAATGAAGTGAACCGACGAGCATTAGACAAAAAAAAAAAAGTATGATGGTGGAGGGAGGAAAGGAGGGGGGGGGGGAGGAGGGTCTGAAACAAAAGCCACAGTCATTCCAATAGAATAACAGTCTTTATTGTTAAATGAAAGCTTGGCAGCATTGTTAGCGCAATCGAAAAGAGGGGGAAATGCTGGAACGAGTTGAGCGGTTCATCTGTGGAAGATTAAGTGTACATTAGTCATAAAAGGCAGAGCGGAGGGAGACCATGGAATAACCTTCAGGCAGGGAACCATGACATAATCATTTGTGATGCCTGAGAAACTAGTGTTTGCTCGTTCTCTCCAAACCGTCGCCATGACAGACCTCTCAAAGCTTGTTTCGCTTCGATTGTTGATTGATCCCAAGCTCTTGTTTTGAAAGAAGCGTTGGAAATAATCGTCGTGGCGTTTGAATGAATCATTATGAGGATCTTTTGGTATTTAACCATCCTTGTAACTGGGGATACTTCGGGTCGCCGACTGCTCTTTAGGCGAACGAAGATCCAAATCGGTCACAACAGGCAGTAACTCACTCGAGAGCCATTGTTCGATGACTAGGATGAATGGAAAACATCTTCTTTAGCTCTGGAGAGAAAACGTCTCCATTAGCTTTTATTAGTCAAAACTGAGTCAAGAGGAAACAAGACAGATGGTCTGCTGTCCTGTGTCACAAAAAAAAGCCCAGTCCTTCCCATTTGTTTAAACTTGAACTCAAACAGGCTAATTCGGGGTCACTGGTGCCAGAGTGATTCCCCTTGACGCTGCGCCTCTCTGCAGCCTCTCTGCGCTCTTCACATCAAAGGCGATCGGCATCAGCAGATAGCTGGATAACCCGGAGAGCTGAAACAGCTGGGCCCGGAGCAAAACAGAGATGATATAAGCAGCTTCCTCTCTCAGACCTGGCTTCAAATAGTATATATATATATTTTTAAATACTTTAGCTTCCCTTGATTGAGCTTGCCCGACGCAACGGAACCAAAGGAATAGTCCCAGAAGTTCAAAATCCGTCCCGTTTGGCATTCCAGGCAGGCTCCGTCAAACACTTAAAGTATATGAAAGAAAACAAACACTTTTTGAACCTGATCTGTTCCTCAGCGGTGGCGGCACCAGAGCAGCAGTCTGTGATAAGACCCGCTCCCGAACTACAACTTCAAAAAAAAAACATCAACTATTTAGAGCCCGTGTATCATAGAGGAAACATGGACTGTGATCTCTGAAACTGGAAAACAATGGCCTGGAGTTTGTCTTCTTCACTACCTTTCTGGGAAGCAGCAGAGTGACTTTAAGTGAGTCCCAAATAGCACCCTGTTACCTATATAGTGCACTACTTGTGACCAGGGCCCAGAGCTCTGGTCACAAGTAGTCCACTACATAAGGAATAGGGTACCATTTGGGACACATATATTGACTTCTGTTGACTCACTGGGAAAGTTTTTGAAAAACATCAAACACACTTATTTTGCCAGTGAAGAAAAATGGAGGAAGTACAATGCAAGTGAAGGGGATACGATCAGACATCCAAAGTCCTATTCAGGGAGCTGGAAGTGTGAAATATTGTTTCCTCTTCTCGCAGCCTGCTGAAAGTGTTGGAGAAGGTCCATTGAGGGATGAAGTGAAATCAGTTATATTGAGTCGACAGCCCCCCACGGTGTCTTAGAGAGTGTGCAGTGAGATACTGCGGTAATCCACCACCACAATCACACACCTCCACCTCTCCCTGTGACAACAACGTGGAGACACACACACACACACACACACACACACACACACACACACACACACACACACACACACACACACAGCAGCGGTTCGTCGCACGTATCCTCATAAAACCCTGTTGTTACACACACACAGGAACATACAAAGAAACACACACACACACTGTCATACAACCCATATCTCACTCAGACATAATTCGATTACACCAATCGTTCCTACACTCTTTGGCATATTTCAATATACAGTAGGACAGGCTGATGCTGAATTCATTATTATGTTATGGCAGTAATGAATATCAACCACTGGGCTGTGTGTTGTTCTGAGACACAATAGAAACTAAACCTGCATTACTCTGTAAAGTAGGGCAGATACAAATTATACAGTATTCTCGCTAATAATAAGCTTTGAAAAGAGGGATGAGGACAGCAACACCCAAAGATGGACAGTAATTGCCTTTAATTAACCAGGGAAGTAAGTGAGAATGCATTCTCTTTTACAATAACAACCAGACCAAGAGGGAACAGTGAGTCAGAACCATAATTATAAATACATAGTGCTCTTTTATACAAAAAAGCTCACGTTTCGACAGTAGTCTTTGTCTAAGTTTTTCCCTAGTTTAATCGCAGACCTGCTATATGGGTACAAAATGCAGACACAGAAATGTTTCTTGTCCCGACTGTATTTTCCTGGCTGTTGCCCAAGGTAGAGGTACTGTAGATATTTGGGAGGACGGGGGATGGATGCTCAATTTCCCCTCGGCATTAGCTGACAGTGCTCCCAGCCTGGATGTCACAGCCTATAAACCTGACTACTCTCTCAATTCACTTTACCTCCTGTTTCTGCATTTTCAGAAAGGACTTTTGAGAACAATCATTTGAGAAGAGAATCTAAACCGATGGTAGTTTTCTTTCGAGGAAAACTCTTGAGAAACGCTAAAGGCACCAAAGTTAGTTCAATACCATGAAGTAGCTGTTTAGTAGTCGATCGTCTACAGCGTTTACGTCTTCCAAGGGAAAGGGTTTATAGAGGCTAGCAACACCAGCGCCCCCAACGGGGTATAAGGCCATCAAGATAGAGCAAGAGTGTGAGGGATTACCAATTATTATGTAAATAAACGGGCTAATGTGATTATAGCAGTGTGTAAATAGTAGTAGTATACTGTAGACTGATGGATTACTACTGGGTGTATGTGAATGGTAGAAATATTTACGTAATAATCCAAAAACATTTTGTATTAGAATACGTGCTTGTTTTCACATTTATAATTGACTTTGACCTGTATCTGGACCCTTGGCCTTGTATCAAAAGACCTCAAGCGACCCCATTTTCTCTCCAATTAGCCATGCTTTCTCTGGAGACTCGCACCATGTAGCCTATTAGATACACAGAACCCACCCAAATGACCAATTTATTCAGTATTCAGTTAATAAAATAACAATGTGGTGAATGAGATAGAGATCCTTCCTTTCCCTTTGAAAACATCCTAAAACGCACGCACACACACACACACACACACACACACACACACACACACACACACACACACACACACACACACACACACACACACACACACACACACACACACACAGCACCCACCCCCCATACACATACGCACTTTTGGAGAACAACAGAGGTCCGTCTGTGGTGATAATGTCCCAGCTAGGCCCCAGACAAAGGGAGGACAGGAGGCAGCAGCCGGTAGGCCGGGTCAGCCGGTTGGAACGGAGGACCAGGGCCAGACAGCGGAGGTCCGTGGGGAGGTGTTGACTCTGTTGCTGGGCCACTGGGCCAGGGGCATTAACTGGGCTTCCGTCCCCCCCGGCCACTCAGCCAAGGTACC
This sequence comes from Oncorhynchus mykiss, assembly GCF_057628025.1. Lineage (NCBI taxonomy): Eukaryota > Metazoa > Chordata > Actinopteri > Salmoniformes > Salmonidae > Oncorhynchus > Oncorhynchus mykiss. The sequence continues at coordinate 53,692,170 of NC_143022.1, read as the reverse complement.
CAGGCCTGGGCTTGGCTAGGGTGGGTGACATCATCACGGTCCCCAGCGCAAACCAAAGGGAGCTAGTGTGTGTGTGTGTGTGTGTGTGTGTGTGTGTGTGTGTGTGTGTGTGTGTGTGTGTGTGTGTGTGTGTGCCTGCGTGTGTGTGTGTGTGCCTGCGTGTGTGTGTGTGTGTGTGCCTGCGTGTGTGTGTGTGTGTGTGTGCCTGCGTGTGTATGTGTGGCTTAGTCCCTGCTGGCCCCAGGGCTAGTAGACTCAGACACACAGGCCTGGTCTGGTGGCAGTGCGTGTGGGTGCTTCAGGGATTACGTCCTCTCACAGCCGGCCTGAAACCCCCTCCATCTGGGGTCCTGAATAAATAAATAATGTAACATCAGGCAAGCATAAGGGCACCCTGCCCAGACCTTTAGGCTACCTGGGATTGTAGGCAATTAACCCTATCCCTGCTTCAGTCAGACCTTGCCTTGTGCCCAATTAAGATTCGGTATTAGAAAAGGGGATCAAAAGATAATAAGGGGATTGGGGTCTGATGGCTCGATGAAGTTGGGTTTGAATCATACTATAGCCTTGGGATTGGAGCTGCAGTCCTTGTAGTCATTGTACCTTCGTACATTCAGACCTTAATTTATGTCCAATTAAGAGACTGTATTGGCTAAAGGATTAAATAGAGATTATAATGGGGGGGTTGGGTCCGATGTAGGGACATTTTGTATGGGTTGAACCAGTACAGTCAACACAGTAACACTTGTCACTGCAATCCAGGCAGTCCTATAGGACGAGGGTGAGGATTTGGAGTGAATCTTAGCCTTGAGACTGGAGTGGGAAAAGATTGCAATCATTATCAAGGGCATTTTAAGGTAAACCACTGAAGAGAGGTCACTCTGGATAATTACAGCATGGAAATTAAAATTGCTTCGTTCTCCTTGAAATGTTATTTTCTATAGAGCTTCCATGAATGAATGCAAAATTGTTCAATTATCTATTGATGCGAGTTAAAATAGGTAGAACAACAAGAAACCTTCATTCATAAAAGGATTGTGAGTAACGTAAAGTGTGCAGTCCTTACATTTCATAGTTTATTTTCCATTGAACTGTACCACACCAACATTTTATGGTGTGTGTATCCTCAGCTATCACCTAAATATTGAATCCCATTCATTTAAACAATCCTTGACCAGTTCTTCTGAGAAACCACATTCATTTAAACACACCTTGAGCAGTTCTTCTGAGAAATCACATTCATTTAAACAATCCTTGACCAGTTCTTCTGAGAAATCAGATTCATTTAAACAATCCTTGACCAGTTCTTCTGAGAAACCACATTCATTTAAACACACCTTGAGCAGTTCTTCTGAGAAATCACATTCATTTAAACACTCCTTGACCAGTTCTTCTGAGAAATCCCATTCATTTAAAAACCTTGACCAGTTCTTCTGAGAAATCACATTCATTTAAACACACCTTGACCAGTTCTTCTGAGAAACCACATTCATTTAAACACCTTGACCAGTTCTTCTGAGAAATCACATTCATTTAAAAACCTTGACCAGTTCTTCTGAGAAACCACATTCATTTAAACACCTTGATCAGTTCTTCTGAGAAATCACATTCATTTAAACACACCTTGACCAGTTCTTCTGAGAAACCACATTCATTTAAAAACCTTGACCAGTTCTTCTGAGAAACCACATTCATTTAAACACCTTGACCAGTTCTTCTGAGAAATCACATTCATTTAAAAACACCTTGACCAGTTCTTCTGAGAAATCACATTCATTTAAAAACACCTTGACCAGTTCTTCTGAGAAATCACATTCATTTAAAAACACCTTGACCAGTTCTTCTGAGAAATCACATTCATTTAAAAACACCTTGACCAGTTCTTCTGAGAAATCACATTCATTTAAAAACACCTTGACCAGTTCTTCTGAGAAATCACATTCATTTAAACACCTTGACCAGTTCTTCTGAGAAATCACATTCATTTAAAAACACCTTGACCAGTTCTTCTGAGAAATCACATTCATTTAAACACCTTGACCAGTTCTTCTGAGAAATCACATTCATTTAAAAACACCTTGACCAGTTCTTCTGAGAAATCACATTCATTTAAAAACACCTTGACCAGTTCTTCTGAGAAATCACATTCATTTAAACACACCTTGACCAGTTCTTCTGAGAAATCACATTCATTTAAAAACACCTTGACCAGTTCTTCTGAGAAATCACATTCATTTAAAAACACCTTGACCAGTTCTTCTGAGAAATCACATTCATTTAAAAACACCTTGACCAGTTCTTCTGAGAAATCACATTCATTTAAACACACCTTGACCAGTTCTTCTGAGAAATCACATTCATTTAAAAACACCTTGACCAGTTCTTCTGAGAAATCACATTCATTTAAACACACCTTGACCAGTTCTTCTGAGAAATCACATTCATTTAAAAACACCTTGACCAGTTCTTCTGAGAAATCACATTCATTTAAAAACACCTTGACCAGTTCTTCTGAGAAATCACATTCATTTAAAAACACCTTGATCAGTTCTTCTGAGAAATCACATTCATTTAAAAACACCTTGACCAGTTCTTCTGAGAAATCACATTCATTTAAACACACCTTGACCAGTTCTTCTGAGAAATCACATTCATTTAAAAACACCTTGACCAGTTCTTCTGAGAAATCACATTCATTTAAAAACACCTTGATCAGTTCTTCTGAGAAATCACATTCATTTAAAAACACCTTGACCAGTTCTTCTGAGAAATCACATTCATTTAAAAACACCTTGACCAGTTCTTCTGAGAAATCACATTCATTTAAACACCTTGACCAGTTCTTCTGAGAAATCACATTCATTTAAAAACACCTTGACCAGTTCTTCTGAGAAATCACATTCATTTAAACACCTTGACCAGTTCTTCTGAGAAATCACATTCATTTAAAAACACCTTGACCAGTTCTTCTGAGAAATCACATTCATTTAAACACCTTGACCAGTTCTTCTGAGAAATCACATTCATTTAAAAACACCTTGACCAGTTCTTCTGAGAAATCACATTCATTTAAACACCTTGACCAGTTCTTCTGAGAAAAATCAAATTTATTTAAACACACCTTAACCAGTTCTTCTGAGAAATCCCATTATTTGACACTAATGTAATCCTCTGGCTACTGCTATAGGGAAGGAGGACTAGGTCGCCATGATAGTCAGAAGTGATGGGGGGGGGGGGGGGGCTGAGACTAAATAAAATAAAATAAAATCAAACATTGAAAGAAGTGTAGACCTTACCGTGAAATGCTTACTTACAAGCCCTTAACCGACAGTGCAGTTCAGGAAGAGCACAGGGCCTTCCGATCTCACACAATCCCACATGAGCCCAAATGAGAGAACAAACTGTGTGCGCATGTACTTTTTTTTGTCTCTCATTGAACACTTTTTTCCCTAATGGGCAGTAACTCATCAGCACAATGTTTGTTTGTGGGAGGCAGGCTAGTCTAGGGCAATCCATCTACAAAGCCATGAATTAATCGCACCCAGATGGATCATTATTTCATTATATAATGGCATTAACTGAAAGGAAATTGTGAACCGTGACCATGTTTTTGTTGTTGAACTTGTGACAACTTGCTGATGTAAAAAACAGCTTTATAAAATACATTTGAATTTGATTAAAGGGTTTCTGTAGCTGGTGGGAGTTGCTGACAGGACTGAAGTGGATATCAAGAGTTATAACAATGAATGTAAAAAGCTTGGCCATGAAACTCTGTCAACTTGCAGATTTACGTTGGTTTGCACTTTATGGGGTACATTTGAGGAAATCCCTGTAGTAATTTATTGACATGTAGACTGTAGATAGAGAATGTGAGGTGAGATGAAAGATATAGAGCACTGGGAGCAAGAAACTCATCTGACACAGTCTGTCAAATATAAAACAAGAACATGCATCTGATTGTCAGGTGCAGTCCCCAATGAACCTGGCACTCCATGCTCGGCTATGAAACTCCTTAAAATACAGACCCATGCGCACACACACACACACACACACACACACACACACACACACACACACACACACACGTGCACACACACACAAATTATTTGTTCTAGAAGAGCAAATTCCTACAGATATAGGGTTCTAGCTTCAGCCGGCGTAAAGCCAGCGCAATTGGCAAACGCACGCTCGTTTGACAACTGTTGCACTGTTGGAAAAGTATTCCAGGTGATGCTGGTCGAGATAATGCCAAGCGTGTGCAAAGCTGTTGTCACGACTTCCGCCGAAGTTGGTCCCTCTCCTTGTTCAGGCGGCGTTCTGAGGTCGAAGTCACCTTTTCATTTTCTATTGGTTTTGACTTGTCTTGTATCACACCTTGTTCCAATCCCATCAATTATATGTTGTGTATTTAACCCTCTGTTTCCCCTCATGTCCTTGTCGGTGATTGTTATTTGTAAGGGTTTGTGCACGTTTGTCCTGGCGTGCGTAGGGTTATTTACCCATGTTATTATTGTTATGTTTCCCGGTGGGTTTTTGTTTAAATAAACTGCCCCGTTGGAAACACAGTTTTTCTCTCCTGCTGACTTCTCTGCCGCCAGTACAGCTGTCATCAAGGCTACTTTATATATTTCTGATTTGTTTAAAACCTCTACAGGATCGGTGGGTCCCCTGCGGGATGGTTGAACTAACGTATGCTAATGTGATTAGCATGAGGTTGTAAGTAACAAGAACATTTCCCAGGACATAGACATATCTGATATTGGCAGAAAGCTTAAATTCCTGTTAATCAAACTGCACTGTTCAATTTACAGTAGCTATTACAGTGTAATAATACCATTCTATTGTTTGATAATAGTGCAGCGTCATGAACTTGAAAATATATGAATAAAACAATTAGGCACATTTGGGCAGTCTTGATACAGCAGCATTTGAACAGAAACGGTTCATTGGATCAGTCTAAAACGTTGCACGTACACTGCTGCCATCTAGTGGCCAAAATCTAAATTGCGCATGGGATGGAATAATACATTATGGCCTTTCTCTTGCATTCCAAAGATGATGGTACAAAAAATAAAAACGTAATCTTTTATCATATCTAATGTGTTATATTCTCCTACATTCATTTCACATTTCCACAAACTTCAAAGTGTTTTTTAGGAACACAAGCATTTTGACCAATGCAATTTTATTTACCAGATGTGCTGAGGGTGCTATAACACCACTTGATTAATAAAAAATAGATACAAAAAATGTATATAAAAACTGAATCTTAAAAATAACACAATCCACCAAATGAATGCACTAGGCCTTTATTACTCCTGTACGATCAGAGAAAAATACTTGTCAGCAGAGCAGAGAAAAATACTCCTCAGCACCCCACCACCACCTCTGCCCACCACCCTCCACCTTACAGCACCCCTGACAGCACGCACCCCCACTCCAAACAATCTTTCTGCGGCAATGAAACCATCAGATAGAATTCATAGCTAGCACTGGAATGACATTCACTCTCATGGCATGGGTGGCCCCAAAAAAATTCTGACTGAAAGCCACGCCCCCAAAATGCCACAACTATTGTGCTTCTATGGCTATACGCTCCATGACACTACCTACTTCATTTGTACATTTAGCAAACAGCTCATAATCCAGTTTCTTTATCACAGTAAACAGACATATATTTGAGCTTTAATTAGCTTTAAAAGTTGCTAAATTTTCACAGTCTCTTGGCAAAATGTGTAGAACAGTATGAGATTACCAATAAAAGTTCACATCATTCTCTGCCCACACTTTCTTGAGCTGGGGGGGGGGGGGGTTAACCTTTCTGCAGGCCTACCCACCAACAAATTTCTGGCTACGCTACTGGTAAAGGCCTATATTCATTGAAGTCAATTAAAACAATGTTGACTGTCAACGCTCCTATTATATTGATATAACACTGGATTTTTTTTTACTGTTGCTATTACTCACTAGTGTAGCCTATGCTATTTAATAAACAGGAGAATAAATCCACAATGGACTAGGAAAAGCCGAATTGGAGTTGATGACAAATATAAAGCCATGGGATGCCTTGATTGGCCAGTGAGTGGCCAAGCCCTCGTCACACCTACAACTTTCATCAACACCCAGCCCTTTTGCACTACGGCCAGTTATTGCGCTCATAATAACTGCTGTGAAAATAGCAAAAATATTTCTGTCACACCCCCGGACCTATAGTGCTACTGCCAGCACTTAGATTTACCATTGCGCTAGGTTTGTTAAAAAAGATCCCAGAATCTTTACAACATTTTGTAACTAGGAAATCATTGCATACAGCTGTCACAAACGCCCCTTTAGAATAGCTAAGATTCTACATCAACACCCCCCCTCGGGGCAAACAAGAGTATAATGATGGTGAAACCAAGGGAAACAGGTGTTCCCATGGCTGCGTCCCGTGTCTTTGAAGGTCCTGGAGGATATGGAAAGATTGTGGATCGCTGCTAATTGCATGAAATTATGCTTCAGAGGTGCAACATGAACTCAATTCCAAAAAGAATTGCACAAGGAAATCATAGGCATACGTGCACTGTTGGGAGCTGTTGAAATCATAGGCATACGTGCACTGTTGGGAGCTGTTGAAATCATAGGCAGACGTGCACTGTTAGGAGCTGTTGAAATCATAGGCATACGTGCACTGTTGGGAGCTGTTGAAATCATAGGCATACGTGCACTGTTGGGAGCTGTTGAAATCATAGGCATACGTGCACTGTTGGGAGCTGTTGAAATCATAGGCATACGTGCACTGTTGGGAGCTGTTGAAATCATAGGCATACCTGCACTGTTGGGAGCTGTTGAAATCATAGGCATACGTGCACTGTTGGGAGCTGTTGAAATCATAAGCAATAACAAGGGTATTTTTAATGTTAGGTTTACATTCCAATCAGACGAGGAGAGAAGCGAAGGTATAAAACAAATGTACATTCTGTAACTCTTCGATTTCATTCATTTGATTCAAACGGCCTAACCTGTTGTTGGTGAAACTTTGAAGTGTGATGGACAGCTAAGAAGCTTTGCAGACAATCAAAACCCCTTTAAGAAATGGGAGGGAGGACAGTTTCGGAGAAATAACACAGCTTATGTTCCACCCCTTTGGATTCGTGACGTTCAATGAAGAAGACTATTTGATGTGACGTCTGGTGCTGTCTCCACATGCGGTTACATGAGGAGCGGATGGATGGAAACACACAGTGAGAGAGGGAGGAAACGGGAGGAGGAGGGAGGAGGAGGGACGAGCAGGGAGGAAACGGTTGCTTAGAGGAAGTGGTGGCTGTGCTTTTCATTTAGTTGGCAGTACAGGACTACATGCACACACACACATATGCGCACGCACGCACGCACACACACACACACACACACACACACACACACACACACACACACACACACACACACACACACACACACACACACACACACACACACACACACACACACACACACACACACACACACACACACACACACACACACACAAAGAAGAGCCCATAGTTAAAGTGGAGGCTTAGCTACTTACCTTTATCTCAAGACATTCACAATCATATTTACACAGTACTCCCTCTCTGCATTATCTCCGTAATACCTGTCTTGTCTTGTCTGGCTGACTGGCCACTGTTCTATATCTTTGTCATGATACTGTAATATGACTGCACCATGCAGATATGTACTCACCACACTTATGAAGGAGACATCTAAGTAAATCTCTTCTGATTTACTGTAATGCATCAAGGCATTTTCAGTGAACAACTTCAGTGAAATCGTTGTTGCTCGTAAATCCTTTAAAGGGATGTACCGTACGTCAGAAAGACATGGAATTCTTCGAGACAGACATGATATGGCAGTCCCACTAAGCCTTCTGCTCCTCCCACCTGATTGTGTCATCATGATACTGCCATGTAACGTGATTCCCCCTGGTCGACCTATTCATTTATGGTATGGTATTTCATTAAGAGACTAAAAGTCAATGAAGTCACTGAGTAGCCAGAGAAAGTTAAGTTGCCAAACGTTTTCATCAAAGGGAGAAAGTCAACAAAAAAAAGAAAGGGAAAAAAAAGAAAAGTGAGGTGTAGCCATCTCCAAATCTCCATTCATGGTAGTATTTGGGTTTTATTAGGATCTGGAAATAACCTTCCACTGATTCTCCCCAAAGGAGTTCTAGTCCAGTTCACAGGCCTACTGCGTATACACAGTTTATACAGTGTTTAAACACTAGAATCCACGCATGGGATGTATACAAATGTCTTAATTACAGTCAAATACACCACTTTCTTTCGATCTATATGCATGCGTTTTTGCCCTGAAACATATGAAACCAAAAACGAAATAATCACATTGAAATTCATATTTGATATATCAATATATGGAAAAAATAAAATAAGCTGCTTATCTTTGTCAAACAGAGCAAACCCTTTGTCCCCCAACATCTTAGATGTCAGCATTCTTGCTCTTATTAAAATGTGCCTTGCTTGCAAGAAGTTATTAAAGGGGTTGAAAAAAATCAATAGGGGGAATGGATTTGCGAAAGCAAATATCTATTATCTGGCAATGGGTGAACGTTAATCCACACATGAAAGTGTTTGGTGTCTCGCCTAACTCTGTGTGACTTGCCGCATAATAGAATCCCCCTGAGCGTGATTGCCTAAAACATACAAGCCAATGTCATCTTTTGTGAAGCCGTGCTCCGCTCCTGCTCGCTTTACATGGCTGAAATTTCAGTCTGGGCCGGTGGGGATTTGGAGAGCTAAAGCTGGTATCTGCTTTTGGAACAATGCCATATCCCCAGTTTTCTCTTCTTGTAAGACTGAGACTCATCTGGCTACACGCCACATCACTTCCAACAGAACCCGTCTGTCTCCTCACAAACACTTACCGTATACTGTAGTCTATACTGCGCCACGCACATAGCGCTCACGCATACGCACTCCACAGTGCAGCTTAATGAAACACATCTAGTTGGCTCTGGCCGGATTTGCCCAGGAAATAAAAAGAAAATACTTCTGAAATGTGTTTAATCAGTGGGTTTAGGAGTCTAGAGGATACAGCCTTTTGATCTGGTAGAGTGTGTGGGTGTGTGCGTGAACGTGCGTCCAGGAAAGAGGTCAATTACGCATGGAAACTATTTATACTCGAGCAGGATAAAATCCCTTTCTAGTTATCTTCCCCAGTAACTGTCAAGTCTCAGAAAAGTGTTGCAAGTCAGAGAATCAGAAAGCTCAGCCAGCAATAAGCAAAGTGGCCTTTTCCATCTGATTGGTTCAACTTCTGAAACCTCTGAGAAATGATGATGAACTATTAGCATGCTTTAGCCCACTTATGCACTCCATTCATAATCCATAGCCTGTCTAGGCTTTAACCCACTTTAAGACATTAAGGTTGAAATAATCAGTTTGTCAATTCATTGAAAAAACATGGAGGCTACTGTATAACCTTGTAATAAGTGTGGTCACTATTACAGCTGATTTGCCATCTGTATAGGACCCATCTAGTAATGTCAGCAAAGAACCTGAACTTGATTCTCGTAAGTAGGCAATGAAGTGAGCTGGTAGTGGAGCTGTTAACGGAGTGCATACCGTTGTGATTGGAACACCTAACCTTGCTAAAGTGCAGTTGATGTGTGGTAGACATAAAGAACAGCCAGCCTAATGGAAAGAAAACAGGCATTAGGTTTCAGCCATGTGTGTTTTTTTTCTCTCCCGACACCTCACGCGTTGTTATTCACACAATACCTGCTTAACCTAACTTGCACACCGGCTCTGCAGTATCTGCGGTTGGCTGAGACAACGTGCCAAATCAATTTCAACAATTATCTGAGTAATCAGACTGATTTTGTTTTTTAGTGTAGGAAAAAAAGTACTTTCCAGACCCCATCAAGAATTAGCACCTCTGTCTGAAATGGGGGAAACGCTGTCATGGTGTACATTTTAGGACATTCCTACTCCCTATGGAATAAGTCCTTTGCTCCCTATACCACATATGACATGTACCTGCTGTCTTAAAATGTACACCGTACATGCTCTCAGTGGGAGGCTCGTACTGTGTTGTGAAAGTAAAGACTGGAAAGTTACCAAATCATCAGTTTTATACTTATGTAATGTACTGGGTCAAGTATCTCGAAAACAGTCTATCTATCCCACCATGCCTGTGTTTTTAGATGGAGCATGCACGGTAAGCCAGTACAGAAAAGCCTCCATAACAGACTACTGATAAAAGACGGTTGGAGGAGATATGCGTGCAAAAAGCTTCCATAATGCAATTCCCAGGTAATGCTGGACTGTGTGTGTGTGTGTGTGTGTGTGTGTGTGTGTGTGTGTGTGTGTGTGTGTGTGTGTGTATGTGTGTGTCTCTGTCATGGCAACTTGGGGTTGGATTGTTAAATCCCTGTTTATAACAAGATTATCTCTCTCTGTTTCGCCTGCTCTCTACTCCACAGCCACAGTTTCTCCTTCAACTCCTCCCCCAGGAGTAGCATGGAGACCTGCCAAGCCTTTCTGTCCCTCCGTCTAGTTTGACACACACACGCACGCGCAAACACACACACACACACACACACACACACACACACACACACACACACACACACACACACACACACACACACACACACACACACACACACGAAGCCCTCCGTCTCTACCTGGTTTGACACGGTAGAGGAGGCCCCTGCTGAGGCTGAGGCTCCATGAGAATCCATGACAAACATGCTTCTTCTTCCTCTCTGATCTGGAGGCTAGCAGTTTTGGTTTTTGTCATGGATGTCTTGGAGCAGAAAGGTGGCGATGCATAGATCCTTTTGAGACAGAATTAAGAGAGCAAGAAATAACACTACCGTACTTTTACTTTTGAAAATAGTTTAAGATTTTGAAAGTCTAACTTTGTTTTGCTCCCCAGTGATTTCCTAAGACGGGCATACAGTACCAGTCAAACGTTTGGGCACACCTACTCATTCAAGGGTTTTTCTTTATTTTATTAACTATTTTATACATTGTAGAATAATAGTGAAGACATAAAAAATATGAAATAACACATGGAATCATGTAGTAATCAAAAAAGTGTTTTCTTTCACTCTGTGGTCCAACTCATCCCAAACCATCTCAATTGGGGTGAGGTCGGTGATTGTGGAGGCCAGGTCATCTGATGCGGCACTCTATCACTCTCCTTGGTAAAATAGCCCTTACACAGCATGGAGGTATGTTGGGGCATTGTCCTGTTGAAAAACAAATGATAGTCCCACTAAGTGCAAACCAGATAGGATGATGTATCGCTACAGAATGCTGTGGTAGCCATGCTGGTTTAGGTGTGCCTTGAATTATAAATAAATCCCTGACAGTGTCACCAGCAAAGCACCATCACACCTCCTCCTCCATGCTTCATGGTGGGAACCACACATTTGGAGATCATCCGTTCACCTACTCTGACTCTCACACATACACATTGGTTGGAAGCCAAAATCTCAAATTTGGACTTATCAGACCAAAGGACAGATTTCCACTGGTTTAATGTACATTGCTTATGTTTTTTTTGGCCCAAGCAAGTCTCTTCTTATTATTGGTGTCCTTTTGTAGTGGTTTCTTTGCAGCAATTCAACCATGAAGGCCTGATTCACACATTCTCCTCTGAAAAGTTGATGTTGAGATGTCTGTTACATGAACTCTGTGAAGCATTTATTTGGGCTGCTATCTGAGGTGCAGCTAACTCTAATGAACTTATCCTCTGCAGCAGAGGCAACTCTGGGTCTTCCTTTCTTGTGGCGACTGCACTTGAAGAAGTTCTTGAAGTTCTTACATTTTTCCAGATTGACTAACCCTTCATGTCTTAAAGCATTGATGGGACTGTTGTTTCTCTTTGCTTATTTGAGCTGTTCTTGCCATAATATGAACTAGTTTTTTTGTCAAAAACCACATTTTTCTGTATAACACCCCTACCTTGTCACAACACAACTGATTGGCTCAAGGACATTAAGAAGGAAAGAAATTCCACAAATTAACTTTTAACAAGCACACCTGTTAATTGAAATGCATTATAGGTGACTACCTCATGAAGCTGGTTGAGAGAATGCCAAGAGTGTGCAAAGCTGTCATCAAGGCAAAGGGTGGCTACTTTTACGAATCTCAAATATGTTTTTTATTTGTTTAACACTTTTTTGGTTACTACATGATTCCTTAAGTTTTGATGCCTTAACTATTATTCTACAATGTAGAAATTAGTCAAAATAAACAAACACCCTTGAATGAGTAAGTGCTGTACTGTATATTAGACAGGGTTTCTATCCAACTGGGATATCTGTCAAGTTTGTGTCTATTTTTACTCTTTCGATCTTAAAATAAAGTAGGATATCCACTGAACACAGGAGTTCTCTGTGATGGATTTTTTTTCTTTTTTTTTCTAATAACCAATTTGTGTGTTCTATTCATGTGTTCTATTCATGTGTTTTTCTAATAACCAATTTCTGTGCTCATGCAAGTGACTGATTGAATGAATCCTCACCATCAGTATCTGCAATTTGGCAGTACGCCCAGAATCTTGTTTTGAGAAAGGGATATCTCAGTTTCAAGGTCTCAGCTTAGAGAGAAGAGGCGTTGTGAGGTATTGGTCACATGAATTACCCAGTACTAATTGGTCACATGAAGGAAGCAAACGTTAATGATGAATTAATTATGAATGATGAATAAGCTAAATCATGCAAATACAACTTGTATAAGAGAACTAATGGGACTCTAATGGGACTGCCACGGGTAGAGCTCCTGATCGACATGTGTACTTGGTGCATTGAGTCGGTTGGAACCTCTACAGCATGCTGATAATAAAGAATGTTTAATTTAAGTAGAATTTCCACAACACCTCTCAGGTCACCGAGATGTTTTATCAAAGACACGTTTAATACAATTCTTGATTTTGGCACCAGGAACCATTCATTTTTTTCATGAGGCTTTTATCATGCACATCTCCTTAAGCTTCTTAGTCCAGTCTAGCTTCCCAACATCCAGATATACAGTGCCTTCGGAAAGTATTTAGACCCTTTGATATTTTTTCACATTTTGTTACGTTACAGCCTTAAAATAAAATAAAAATCCTCCGAAATCTACACACAATACCTCATAATGACAATGCAAAGACAGGTTTTAAGAAATTATTGCAAATGTATTGAAAAGAAAAAATATAAACCCCTTATTTACATAAGTATTCATACCTTTTGCTATGAGACTCATAGCAGACTTTTTACAACGTGATTGGAGTCCACTTGTGGTAATTTCAATTGATTGGACATAAGTTGGAAAGGCACACACCTGTCTATATGAGGTCCCACAGTTAACAGAGCATATCAGAGCAAAAACCAAGCCATGAGATCGGAGGAATTGTCCGTACAGCTCTGAGACAGGATTGTGGCGAGGTACAGATCTGGGAAAGAGTACCAAAACATTTCTGCAGCATTGAAGGTACGCAAGAACACAGTGGCCTCCATCATTCTTAAATGGAACAGTCTGGAAGCACCAAGACTTTTCCTAGGCTGGCCGCCAGGCCAAACTAACCAATTGGGGTAGAAGGGTCTTGGCTAGGTAGGTGACCAAGAACCCGAAGGTAGAACCTACAAGAAGGACAACCATCTCTGCAGTACTCCACCAATCAGACCTTTATGGTAGAGTGACCAGACGGAAGCCACTCCTCAGTAAAAGGCACATGACAGCCCGCTTGGAGATTGCCAAAAGGCACCTAAAGATTCTCAGACCATGGATGCCAAGTGTCACATCTGAAGGAAACCTGGCACCATCCCTATGGTGAAGCATGGTGGTGGCAGCATCATGCTGTGGGGGTATTTTTCAGCGGCAGGGACTGGGAGACTAGTCAGGATCAAGGCAAAGATGAATGGAGCAAAGTACAGAACTATGCTGGCTCCAGAGCACTCAGGACCTCAGACTTGGGCGAAGGTTCACCTTCCAACAGGAAAATGACCCTAAGCACACAGCCAAGAAAATGCAGGAGTGGCTTCGGGACAAGTCTCTGAATATCCTTGAGTGGCCCAGCCAGAGCCCCGACTTGAACCTGATCGAACATCCCTGGAGAGACCTGAAAATAGCTGTGCAGTAACGCTCCCCATCTAACCTGACAGAGCTTGAGAGGATCTGCAGAGATGAATGGGAGAAACTCCCCAAATACAGGTGTGCCAAGCTTGTAGCCTCATACCCAAGAAGACTCAAGGCTGTAATCACTGCCAAAGGTGCTTCAACAAAGTAAAGGAAAGGGTCTGAATATTTATGTAAATGTGATACTGTATTTCAATTTTCAAAAAAAAAAAGTTTTTGCTTTGTCATTTTGGGGTATTGTGTACAATTGAATCACTTTTAGAATGAGGCTATAACCTAACAAAATATGAATAAAGTCAAGGGGTCTGAGTACTTTCTGATGGCACTGTATACAGCGCCCTCAGGTAGTATTTATACCCCTTGACATATTCCACATTTTGTTGTGTTATAGCCTGAACTAAACATGGATGAACTCAATTTATTTCCTCACCCATCTACACACAACCCATAATGACAAAGGGAAAACATGTTTTCAGAAATATTTGCAAATGTATTGAAAATTAAATACAGTAATATCTTATTTACATAAGTATTCACACCTCCGAGTCAATACTTTGTAGAAGCCCCTCTGGCAGTGATTACAGCTGTAAGTCTTTTGGGGTCTTTAAGTCTCTAAGAGCTTTCCACACTTGGATTCTACAATATTTGCCCAAGAAATTCGTCTTCAAGCTCTGTCAAGTTGGCTGTTAATTTTGCTTTGTGTTTTAGGTTATTAACCTGCTGAAAGGTGAAATCGTCTCCCAGTGTCTGTTGGAAAGCAGACTGAACCAGGTTTTCCTCTAGGATTTCACCTGTGCCTATAGCTGAACAAAAGAAATGATGACAAGCATACCCATAACATGATGCAGCAGCCAGCTTGCTTGAAAATACTAAGAGTGGTACTCAGTGATGAGTTGTGTTTGGATTTGCCCCAAACATAATGTATTCAGGATAAAAAGTTAATTTCTTTGCCACATTTTTTAAAAGTATTACTTAAATGCCTTGTTACAAACAGGACGCATGTTTTGGGATATTTTTTTGTTATTTAGGTCAGTAATGTGGAGTAACTACAATGTTGTTGCTACATCCTCAGTTCTCATAACTTAACCACTCAACTGTTTTTTTAAACACGTTTACTCCTGAACTCAGTTAGGCTTGCCATAACAAAGGTGTTGAATACTTATGACTCAAGACATTTCAGCTTTAAATTTTACATTAATAACAAAAATATTATATTAACAAAATTCCGCTTTGACATTATTGGGTATTGTGTGTAGATCAGTGACAGAATTTCAATTTAATAAAAAAAAAAGTTCAGGCTGTAACACAACAAAATGTGGAAAAAGTAAAGGGGTGTGAATACATTCTCAAGGCACTGTATAACCTACACTCCAGGGATGGGTTACAAATTTGGCAAGTGTAGTGGTCAGGAATTTATGAATCATGCACTTTGATACCGTATCATATGTCCAGGAAATGAGAATCAGAGGTTAAACAGGAAAGACGGGATGGACAGAAGCAATGTCCAGACCATATCGACACGTAACAAATGTTCCCATCATTTAATCCTAGTACCACAGCAACTGCTTGCTCTGAGCCAGGCTTGGCCTGTGAAAAGAGAAAAAGACAGACAGAGGTAAGGTAAGAGCTCTGTTATTTGTATCCAGTGAAAAAAATCGGATTTTGGAATTAGTTCTACAGGATGCAAATTTCTGTTTGAAAAAGCTAGCCTTAGCTGACTGAGGATATCGGTTCCTGACTTCCATGAAAAGCTGCATATCGTGGGGGCTATTCGATGCTAATGCAGAATGCCATAGGATGTTTTTGTGCTGGTCAAGGGCAGTCAAGTCTGGGGTGAACCAAGAGCTATATCTGTTCTTAGTTCCACATTTTTTTAATGGGGCATGCTTATTTAAGATGGTGAGGAAAGCACTTTTAAAGAGCAACCAGGCATCCTCTACTGACGGGATGAGGTCAATATCTTTCCAGGATACCCGGGCCAGGTCGATTAGAAAGGCCTGCTCGCTGAGCGTTTGACAGTGATAAGGGGTGATCGTTTGACCGCGGACCCATTACACACGCAGGCAATGAGGCAATGATTGCTGAGATCCTGGTTGAAGACAGCAGAGGTGTATTTAGAGGGCAAGTTGGTCAGGATGATATCTAAGAGGGTGCCTATGGTTATGGATTTTGGGTTATACCTGGTAGGTTCCTTGATAATTTGTGTGAGATTGAGGGCATCAAGCTTAGATTGTGGGACGGCCGGGGTTTTAAGCATGTCCCAGTTTAGGACACCTAACAGTACGAAATCTGAAGATAGATGGGGGGCAATCAATTCACATATGGTGTCCAGGGTGCAGCAGAGGGCTGACGGGAGTCTATATCAAGTTACGCGGTGAGAGACATGTTTCTGGAAATGTAGATTTTTAAAAGAAGAAGATCGAATTGTTTAGCACAGACCTGGATAATATGACACAACTCTGCAGGCTATCTCTGAAGTAGATTGCAACTCCGCCCCCTTTGGCAGTTTTCTCTTGTCGGATACTGTAGTTAGGGATGTAAATTTCAGGATTTTTGGTGGGCATCCTCATCCAGGATTCAGACACGGCTAGGACACCTGGGTTGGCGGAGTGTGCTAAAGCAGTGAATAAAACAAACTTAGGGAGGAGGCTTCCAATGTTAAGATGCATGAATCCAAGGCTTTTACGGTTACAGAAGTAAACAAATGAGAGTGCCTGGGGATTGGGAGTGGAGCTAGGGTATGCAGAGCCTGGGTTAGCCTCTACATCGCCAGAGGAACAGAAGAGGAGTAGGATAAGGGTATGGCTAAAGGCTATAAAAACTGGTTGTCTAGTGCTTTTGGAACAGAGAGTGAAAGGAGCAGATTTCTGGGCGCGGAAGAACAGATTTAAGGCATAATGTACAGACAGGGTATGGTAGGATGTGAATACAGTGGCGGTAAACCTAGGCATTGAGTGAAGATGAGGGAGGTTTTGTCTCTGGAGGCACCATTTAAAGGTCCCCGCATGTGTGGGGGGTGGAACAAAAGGGCTAGCTAAGGCATATTGAGCAGGTCTGGAGGCTCTACAGTGAAATAAGACAATAATCACTAACCAAAACAGCAATAGACAAGGCATATTGACATTAGGGAGAGGCATGTGTAGCCGAGTGATCATAGGGTCCAGTGAGTAGGTAGGCGAGCTGGAGACATGGGGATTCAGACAGCTAGCGGGCCTGGGCTAGCAGGCTAGCAGATGGGTTACGTCGGCAGACCAGTCGTGATGGATCGGCGGGGCTCCGTGTCGGCAGTAAAAGGGTCCAGGCCAATTGGCAAAATAGGTATTATAGCCCAAAAATTGATGGGCCTAGCTCGAGGCTAGCTCCAGGCTAACTGGGGCTTGCTTCGGGACAGAGACGTTAGCCAGGAGTAGCCACTCAGATAGCTAGCTAGCTGCCATGATCCGGTGTAAAGGTTCAGAGCTTGCGGTTGGAATCCAGAGATGTGGTAGAGAAAAAGCAGTCCGATATGCTATGGGTTAATATCGCGCTGTGCAGACTGACTGGAATTGACCAGGCTGAGACTGGCTGATGTCCGAGTTAACGGTGTTGACCGCTAGCAGTGGCTAACTGACTACTGGCTAGTAGCTAGTTAGCGGGCTAGCTTCTGATGGGGGTTCCAGTTCTATAGTGTAATAGGATCCGTACCACATTAGATGAGGCGGGTTGCAGGAGAGTATGTTCCAACTGTAGATGGAAATTGATATACATTTTTTTATTTCTATTTTTTATATATACGTAATATATACGAAGAAAAATATATATACACAGGATGGGACAAGACAAACAAACAAGACGCCTGTCTGCTACGCCATCTTGGAATGTCCTTGTCTATCCTTAAACAGTACCATAGGTTGCATACTATGAAATGTTGAAATGTAGCTAAATGACTTTAAATCTAAATCTTAGGTGACTTAAGAAGAAGAAATAACAGAAGAAGAAGACGAACCAGCAGAAGAAGACGAACCAAAAGAACAACAAGAATAACAAGAAAAAAATGACGAACCAGCAGAAGACAAACCAAAAGAAGAAGAACTATAATAACAACAACAAGAAGACAAACCAGCAGAATGAAGATGAACCAAACAAAGCAGAAGAATCAGAATAATGTACTTTGGATACTGTTAAAGTTCCAGATGTCCCATAGTCTCTGCATGTAGAATGAGAACAGTAGAGTTATGCTTCTAGGAGAACATTCTGCTTGGCTCTGTGACCCTCGGATTCCCCTCAACTATTCCAGGCGCATCTCTGTGTGTGTTTTGATTTGTGTTCCTCCTTCCCGCTCTGAAGTCAAGGTGAAAAAATTCCGGGTGAATCTCCCATCCTGTGGATCATGAGCCTAAACAAACATTCTATGGAATCATCTCTCGAAAAATGGGCAAACTTCAGTAAACAAATAAGCAGGTCTGTCATTTGGGCTAACACCAGAGCTTGCTCTGTAATAATAAATTGCCTCCATCATCAGTGAAACTACCTATAGTACCTGTCTATCCATGATCTTCTTGCACCCTGACGTAAATCAGGTAGGGAAAAATTCTACCTTGCGCAGTAATAAGTATCCTCTCCACTCATAACTCCACATTATGCAAAAGATCAAACATTTAGTCCCACATTCTTTGTGCCATACACCACATGCCGTGCCAACTCAAAATTACACACAGACCCAAAATATACACCCTGTATTATCGCCTTGCCTATGATGTGATTCTGTTTCATAGAATGGAGACTTTGCATTTGCTTTGACATTCAGGGAAAAAGAGCATTTAAGAGCTATAATAGCTATAATAGCTTTTTTTGAGGAACACCCAGTTAGCAGCTAGATATACTTTGGATAGTTGTGAAGTGTCTGGCACGTTACTATGGGCCTATTTCCTCTGAGAGAAAACGATCCCAACCGTCATTGTCCGTGTGGATTCATGCAGGAAGAACAGCATGTCAAAGATTCAATGGAGGTGTGTGTAACAATGGTGGAAGATGAGACAGGTGTCGAGGTGGGACATTGGAGGGAATAACAGAGCATATTGCTATGGCTATGGCCACACTTATCTGGCAAAGCATCAACAGCTCTATGAGTTCTCAATTTCCTCATTCTTCCTGTTTCAATGGCACTCATTCTGACTCGTCATAATGTGCTCTTATTGGTAAATAAAACAACCCCGGAGAGAACAATATGTCAGTGACATTATGTCACAAAAACAAAGATAAGGACATTTTTTAAGTGTATGTTTTGTACTGTTTTTGCTGTCATGGAAACAGTATGGGTTGAAGTTCTTGTCATAGGCTTTGTATGAAGTGAATAGTTAAAGTGAAGTTAACCCACAAACAAACATTCTAGTGTCTTTATATACTGTATTATATAAAGTATTGTATATAAAGTAGAAGTCAATGGCCGTGTCCAAATAACCATGCTAGTGTACGCGATTGTGTAGACTCCGGTCATTCGTTCATTTTGGCACAGCTTGTCAATTTATCTGATTATCAGCTGTTGTCAAACACGTGAGTCCGACAAGACACGTGAGTTCTACTAGATGAGTACACCGTTTTGAGTACGCAGTTTAAGTATGTAGTATGCAAGTATGGGTATTCGGACTCATCCAGTATCCCAGCTTTTCAAAAGTGCACTGACATCAATGACTCAGGATGTATCCCGAAAGCATCAACTGTAACGTTATTGTATCAGGCATATTCCAGTATGCTGACACCTTAGTTTTTCTTTCATCTTTTATAGTCAGTAATTCCCTTTTGATCAAAGAGAGAAACACAGGATGTAAATAGAAATACTGTACATCCCCCATCAAGAAACAAACCCGTGATTTGGCAGAATTCTCTATGACTGTATGGACCAACAAAGTGTGACTCACGCTCACACAGTAGTCTTCTTGGGATATATTTTCAGACCCTGTCTAGGTCTGACAGCATTGTACACCTGAGTAGCAGTCAGGGAGGGCAAACACACTGCAGTGGCTAGGCAAAATTGTGAAACGCTATTTCCTATAAGCCATAAATTGTACAGTAATATATAGCCACAGATGGACTATTATAGCCGGTAACACTTATCCTTTTACGTATGTAACTACACAGTAATAACTGTAGTTACAAAGCATCAGAGCGGTTTGAAAATCTAGTACACACTTCAGTAATTAGAGTGGGTTACGCCCAGTGTCTTGCAAGTGAAACACACCAATTAAATCCAGTCACATTTTCTCCTTATGGCGACAGTCGGGTCAACGCGGTCAACAATTCTGAGCTCCGTGCCAATTCGGTTGTCACAGGCAACCGGGGTGTATGTGCCACGTTGAATTGTGGTGACATATGGGGTGCGAAAAGGAAGTGAAATTCAGATGGTTATAAAAGACGTGAAAACCCTATGAATCTCTCCGCTGTGTAGCAAAACACAACTATCGTACATCCCACGAAATGGAACAATGGGTGTCGTCTGTGTTTCTGTCAGGAGGCTTGCGTGAGTTTAAGGTTCATTTGAAAACAAAGGCCCTTCAGCTGTTAAAAGGGTGGGGACTACACAGGAGGATCAAAACCCAAGGTTGTATGTCCACTTGAAACTGTCAGCACAACGATTGATATGCGGTGTCTAACAACGAGAATTAGAATGGAAGACAGTTCTGTCACATAATATCATGGTCCTTAAAGCAATAAATGGCAGCACTAAGTTATAAAGTGAACTACTTCAGACCAGCACTTATAGGGCTCTGGTCAAATGTAGTACACTATAGAGGGAACAGGGTGCCACTTGGAATGCAGGCTGTGTCGGTCATCGTTCGGCCCCTCAAACAGCGCTGATACGGGACAGACAGGCCAGACAGTCAGACATGACAGACAGACGCTGTGGGGGGGGGGGGGGGGGGGGGTGGTATGATTTGACAGAGCACATTTTTGGATGAGGTACAGAACAAATAATGTCAAGTTTGTGGTGAAAAATTTGGTTGGGATTTGGTGAGTGTGTGGAGGTTGTTTTAAGAGGGGGAGATTTGTACATTAAGTGATTAAAATGGGTGTATTATTTTGGGGAACGGTATGGCAGGTATGAATGTAGATGTAATGCATTTGACTTTTTTTTACTGCAGTGGGCTAAATCACGCAGAATGTTTCTTGGTCATCTTGAACAAATCTACTTTGAAACCAAAGTACACATCTCTGGCACACGGTTAAGCTCTTACAAAAATGAGACTCCTGTACCATGTCCGATATAGAGTGAAAATGTTGAGTTTGCATCCCAATATTACACCAAGACTGAAACATAACAAAACCATTTGACATAGAAACACCAGATTTTCTTTGTTTAATATTTTTGTATTCATTCTGAAAAATATGAATAACATTGCAGCCATGAGGCCACTAGAGGGCGATTTGGTCATTTGACTGCAGGAAATGACCAACACAGAGATTTAAGTTTCATTTTGATTAAGAGGTATGTCTGGACCCAGACATAGTACATGATGTTGCACTTTCCTCTATGGTGTATCTGCATTGTGGTATTAATCCATTGCAACTTGCTGTATCCTAAACTGGATTACGTGACATGCAGAAAAGATGCATCTGGTGATGAAACAAACAGAAATGTGTATCTGTAACCTTACCTAGATTGATCCTTGGGGACCACACCTATATGACCTGGATGACATGTTGAAGCTTTGTTGACCTGGTTTCTCAGTTGGAACAAGAAACAAAGACAGTGGTACAGGATGTAAAACTTGAATTTGTGTTCGGCTAGCTAAAGGTAATTTCTTCCTCTACTTCTACTTGTTTCTTCCAACAAACAAAAATGTCTGCAATTTGTTCAGAGTTTTTTAAACATTTTTAAATCTAGGCTTGACAGACTGGGACGAGCAGTGTCAGTCTCATAATGCCTCATAGGCCCCGACCAAACAAAACCTATTGTTTGGTCAAAGCGGGGAGGAGGAAGGAGGCCCCGTTCAGACTAGTGATTGATCGAAGTTAACCGTGCCAGGGTGAGGGTTATGGATCGGCGCTAGAGGGACGTAAAATCATTTCCAAATACTCTTTATGTAACCGTCTTAGATGGAACTGGTATACTGTAAGGAGTTGTGGTTTTTCCTTTTGTCGCTTCTGTTATTTCTGTGCATAATATATCTTCCTTTAAGACTCCACTCCAAAATAGCCTTTGAAAAGCCATGTATGAGAAAGAGACGTACGCAGCAAATCCTGTTATAGACTTACTGAGGACAACAGTGCCATCCTTTGCTCGTATGAAGCAAAGGGCAACATAACCATCACGTGGCCCTGATCTACTACACTGTCTGGCAAACTGGTTGACGTCTATGACAGAACTGGTTGAGCTCAGATTATTTCATTGTTGACAGTAATCCCCCTGTGTGACAGCTAACATTATCTTTAGAACAATTTTGGGAAGGCAACAAATGTTTACCGCAAATCCGGCAGACACAGTAATGTTGCTTTGTCTTCCATCCTGACATTTGACCAAAGAAAGAACCACATTGTGAGGAAAAGAGTCACAGAGAGAAAGGTGCTATTGTTCGTCGCCATGACGCCGTGTTCAGTTGCTTGTTTGTCCCGGTTTCTGTGTCATCCCCAAGGCTGTGGGTGTGTGATTGACTGGCTTGGAGGGTCCACAGACTCCACACCACAGGCCTCTTGTTAGTTTCACTGCAGGAGAAACAAAGACATCATTCTGTTTAGGGCCTTAATATGCCCCAATGACGTGGGCTACAACAGTGTTGTGTGTTAAAGTGTCCAGATAGCTAAACCAGTCCATGGGAGTGTTAACCCATTAAAAATAATGAGCTTCTTTCCTCTCCTCCAACTGGAACCACTTCCATGACGATGAAACGTCTCTCACGTGTGCGTGTGTGTGTGCATTTGTGTGTGTGTGTGTTACTCTTGGGTGAAACAATGGTTTGGTCACAGGTCTGTCAGTGCTGAATTTGACCAGTTTAACTACATGGACCAGGTCACATTTTTCCCGGACGTCTTAATTGCCTCGGGTTTTACTATCCACAAATAAAGTACAATTGTAAATGGTCGTTAATCAGTACATTTTTCTTTTTGTGTATATTTTTTTTTAAATTGATACCAGTCATAAGAAACAGCAGTAGAATATACCATGCAACACTTTGGTTAATTGTTTAAGGTCACAAATGGTACAATTTTCACATGGTAATGTGTGAAAAGGATATGCAAGACCATAAGAACCCCTTTCCCTTCCTCCTCCCACAATCCCAGGTCTCCATACAGCTGACCCCCCCCCCCCCCCCCCCCTCAATCAGCTTCCAATGGCCAGGAAGATAGTAAGACCTCTCCTAGCTGTCACACCAGTCTCAACCCCCCTATTGGTCCAAAGCTGAAAAATAAAGGAAATTCATGATCACCACAATGGCTATTCCACCTATGCTCTCCCAAGGTTTTCCAGCGCACAGCTTTGACCTACTAAAGTAGCTATGTTTGGTATTGCACTTCAAACTATGTGTAGGCAGGTTGTTTAGGATTCAAACCTTCTCAAACAGCCTAATTCATCATCTTAGAGGGGGTGCTTCCACAATAATGGGATTTGCACCACATACAAGGTGAAGTATTGGATTCTTCATACAACACAGTAAGACATTATTCCATTATGCAACCTTTTCATGCTTTTTTTTTTATTAAAAGAAAGCTTTGCTTTTATACTTACTTACAGACCATCAGGCTTGATTGAGCTGCTTTTTTTTTGTAGTAATGTGTTACATGCATGTACTTCTTTAAACCTTAATTTTATAAAAACATGCCATTGAAAAAAAATGTATCATAATAACATCCTTTTTTGGTCAGTAGGTAGGTACCCAACATAACAACAGGTGATGGTCTGTTGGACAAAGTAGCTCAGATAGAAAGAGCTTGTCTGCCTTCCTGATTTCTATAACTGTTAGCTGACCTGTGTAATATTGACATAAGCTCAGAACCACTTGTATGGCCACTCTGACAGAGCTCTAGAGTTCCTCTGTGGAGATGGGAGAACCTTCCAGAAGGACAATCATCTCTCCAACACTCCACCAAATCAAATCAAATTGTATTAGTCACATACACATGGTTAGCAGATGTTATCGCGACTGGAGCGAAAGGCTTATGCTTCTAGATCCAATCAGGCCTTTAGGCCAGATGGAAGCCACTCCTCAGTAAAAGGCACATGGCAGCCCGCTTGGAGTTTGCCAAAAGGCATTTAAAGACTCTCAGACCATTAGAAGCAAGATTATCTTGTCTGATGAAACCAAGATTGAGCTCTTTGGCCTGAATGCCAAGCGTCACGTCTGGAGGAAAGAAGGTACCATCCCTTCGTTGAATCATGCTGGTGTCAGCATCACGCTGTTGGGATGTTTTTCAGCGACGGGGACTGGGAGATGAGTCAGGATCGAGGCAAAGATGAACAGAACAAATTACAGAGAGATCCTACAGATGAAAACCGTCTTCAGAGAGCTCAGGACCACAGACTGGGGTGAAGGTTCACCTTCCAAAAGGAAAACGACCCTAAGCACACAGCCAAGACAATGCAGGAGTGGCTTCGCGACAAGTCTCTGAATGTCCTTGAGTGGCCCAGCCTTGAGCCTGGACTAGAACCCGATCGAACATCTCTGGAGAGACCTGAAAATAGCTGTACAACAACACTCCCCATTCAACCTGACAGAGCTTGAGAGGATCTGCAGAGATGAATGGCTAAAACTCCCCAAATACAGGTGTGCCAGGCTTGTAGCGTCATACCCAATAAGACTCGATGCGGTACTCGCTGCAAAAGGTGCTTCAGCAAAGTACTGAGTAAAGGGTCTGAATACTTATGTAAATGTAACATTTTTTATATTTTTTTATACATTTGTAAATATATATATATAAAAAGTTTTTGCTTTGTCATTATGGGGCACCATACCTCCTCGGGCTTTATTGATTAAATATAAAATGTACAACCAAATGTACATGCCACCCTTGCTGTCTCTGCCTGGCCGGTTCCCCTCTCTCCACTGGGATTCTCTTTCTCTAACCCAATTACAGGGGCTGAGTCACTGGCTTACTGGTGCTCTTTCATGCCGTCCCTAGGAGGGGTGCATCACTTGAGTGGGTTGAGTCACTGACGTGATCTTCCTGTCTGGGTTGGCGCCCCTCCTTGGGTTGTGCCGTGACGGAGATCTTTGTGGGCTATACTCCGGCTTGTTGGTGGTTGAAGATATCCCTCTAGTGGTGCAGGGGCTGTGCTTTGGCAAAGTGGGTGGGGTTATATCCTGCCTGTTTGGCCCTGTCCGGGGGTATCGTCAGATGGGGCCACAGTGTCTCACGACCCCTCCTGTCTCAGCCTCCAGTATTTATGCTGCAGTAGTTTATGTGTCGGGGGCTAGGGTCAGTTTGTTATATCTGGAGTATTTCTCATTTCTTATCTGGTGTCCTGTGTGATTTTAAGTGTGCTCTCTTTAATTATCTCTCTCTCTTTCTTTCTCTCTTTCTTTCTTTCTCTCTCGGAGGACCTGAGCCCTAGGACCATGCCTCAGGACTACCTGGCCTGATGACTCCTTGCTCTCCCCAGTCCACCTGGCCGTGTTGCTGCTCCAGTTTCAACTGTTCTGCCTGCGGCTATGGAATCCTGACCTGTTCACCGGACGTGCTACCTGTCCCAGACCTGCTGTTTTTTCATTTCTCTAGAGACAGCAGGAGCGATAGAGATACTCTGAATGATCGGCTATGAAAAGCCAACTGACATTTACTCCCGAGGTGCTGACCTGTTGTACCCTCGACAACCACTGTGATTATTATTATTTGACCCTGCTGGTCATCTATGAACATTTGAACGTCTTGGCCATGTTCTGTTATAATCTCCACCTGGCACAGCCAGAAGAGGACTGGCCACCCCTCATAGCCTGGTTCCTCTCTAGGTTTTTTCCTAGGTTCTGGCCTTTCTAGGGAGTTTTTCCTAGCCACCGTGCTTCAACACCTGCGTTGCTTGCTGTTTGGGGTTTTAGGCTGGGTTTCTGTACAGCACTATGAGATATCAGTTGATCTAAGAAGGGCCATATAAATATATTTGATTTGATTTGATACATTCATCACATATAGCCAACTTTGTAAATACAATTCAGGGATGGCCACAATTTCTCTTGACAGCCAGCTGTTCCATCAGAGACTCTGGGTTCGCGCCCAGGCTCTGTCGTAACCGGCCGCGACCGGGAGGTCCGTGGGGCGACGCACAATTGGCCTAGCGTCGTCCGGGTTAGGGAGGGCTTGGCCGGTAGGGATGTCCTTGTCTCATCGCGCACCAGCGACTCCTGTGGCGTGCCGGGCGGAGTGCGTGCTAGCCAAGGTTGCCAGGTGCACGGTGTTTCCTCCGACACATTGGTGCGGCTGGCTTCTGGGTTGGATGCGCACTGTGTTAAGAAGCAGTGCGGCTTGGTTGGGTTGTGTATCGGAGGACGCATGACTTTCGACCTTCGTCTCTCCCGAGCCCGTACGGGAGTTGTAGCGATGAGACAAGATAGTAGCTACTAAAACAATTGGATACCACGAAATTGGGGAGAAAAGGGGGTCAAAAAAAATACAATAATTGCTCTTGACAAGATACAGGTTTTTGCAGGCTTTTTTGTTCAAGCCCAGTTCTACCGAACCTGATTCTACTATTCATGGTCTCAATGAACAGTGGAGGTCTTGATGAACAGCTGAGTAGTAGAATCAGGTGTGGTAGCACTGGGCTTGAACAGAAAAGCCTGCATAACGCTGTGGATCGTCAAGAGCAATTTGAATAACTCCGGACACAAACACTGCAGCAAATTACAAACTGCTGAGAAACACTTTTAAAATACAAGTGCAAAACTCTGAAGAAAATGTATAGCCATATTTACAATTCTGAAATTGGATAGGTGCTCTGGATCCTTGAATATAAAACGTCAGCTACAAATGTCCTAAAAAATGCTGTATACAGCTGTCGTACTCCAACTTGTAAATGGCAGTATAAATATGAAAACAGTTGTGAGTGCTCACAGATTTGAAACAGAACATTCATTTGAATTATTGATAGCGTTGGCATAAGTTGTTTGCCAGTTCCACATGGGCCAGTTTGCATTTATCTGTGACAGATGCATGATCACAATCTGCCACTCTGCCATAAAGCAAAGTGGCGGATTGTGGGGATGGCGTGCTTCTCATGGATTAGGGCAACGCCATCTTTCCTCATTGGGAGTCTATGTACTGGTCTCTCCTCTGTTCTAGCAAGACGTACGCAGTAGTACACACCACCACACTCACTGCCACTTGCCTGCCCCTCCACGAATCCAAAAGGCTCTTCTAAGATCCACCTAATAAATGCAAATGGGCACTGTGTGTCAAAACTATAAGCTAAAGAGAATGGTCAAAATGTTTCTTCTGAGAGGCAAATGTCTCGTGTGCTCCCTCTCTGGCCTCTAGGTCACCAGGCTGCTCGTTATGGCGCACACCTGTCACCATCGTTAGGTGGATCAGCACATAATGACACTCACCTGGACTCCATCACCTCCTTGATCACCTGCCCAAAATATGTCACTCTCTTTGGTTCCTTCTCCAGGTGTCATTGTTTCTCTTTCAGTTTCCTGTCTGTGAGTTGTTCGTGTTTCTTGTTTTGTTCATGTTCATTGGTTTATTAAATTATGCACTCCCTGTACTTGCTTCCTGACTCCCAGCGCACATCGACGGGTTTCCATAACTTAGCGGGATCGATAGGCTCCTATGCCTCAGCTGGCTCGACAGGCTGCCATGCCTCAGCCTGTTTGATAGGCTGCCATGCCTCAGCCGGCTCGATAGACTCCCATGCCTCAGCTGGCTCGATAGGCTCCCATGCCTCAGTGGGCTCGATAGGCTCTCAAAACCACATTCAGCTCACTAATAACAACCATCCCATTTTTCATGTAGGACAATTTATCTGTATGCATTTATTGATTGAGTATCAACATATAGCTATCTATAGTAGCCTAGGTTTGTCCTCAAACACTTCTTATCATGACTGACTGCTGCCTGGCTGGTGCAGTCGGCAAGCTGTTTGTGTTCTTAAGTTGCTGAGTGACCGAGCTGCTGGCCCGGTTTATTAGAACTCTGAGATTTGACTGAAAAAATATGAAAATTCTACAAAAAGGTCATCATTGGTTATTAATGGACAGAAATGAGCATGTGAGAGCGATAAATTACACTTTTAATAAAAACTGTTACACCTTACAAACTTCAAATATCAAGCGAATCCGATTGTCACATTATGGTTAAAGTCTTGTTATAATCTAACTTCTAGAATTTTAGCTAGGTAGCCGCAATAAATATTCTTAAAACTCAATTGCTAATGACCCTGTTTAAAAATCTGGTATGTGGTTCTCGGTAACAGACAGATGGCTCAAGGAGCGGGACACTAATCAGGACCCTTATAAGAAATCCCGCTATGCCCTCAGACGAACCATCAAACAGGCAAAGCGTCAATACAGGACTAAGATTGAATCCTACTACACTGGCTCTGACGCTCGTTAGACATGTAACACAATGCCAGTGATGCAAGCCTACCAGACAGGCTCAATGCCTTTTATGCTTTCTTCGAGGCCAGAAACACTGAGGACGCATGAGCACACCAGCTGTTCAAGACGACTTTGTGATCACGTTCTCCATAACTGATGTGAGCAAGACCTTTAAACAGGTTAACATTCACAAGGCAGAGGGCCAGACGGATTACCAGGACACGTATTCAGAGCATGCATGGACCAACTGGCAAGTATCTTCATTGACATTTTCAACCTCTCCCTAACTGAGTCTGTAATGCCTACATGTTAGATCACCATAGTACCTGTGCTCAAGAAAGCAAAGGTAACCTGCCTAAATGACTACTACCCCATAGCACTCACGTCGGTAGCCATGAAGCGCTTTGGAAGCCTGGTCATGTCTCACATCAACACCATCATCGCGGAAACCGTAGACGCACTCCAATTCGCATACTGACCCAACAGATCCACAGATGACACAATCTCAATCGCACTCCACACTGGCCTTTCCCACCTGGACAAAAGGAACACCTTTGTGAGAATGCTGTTCATTGATTACAGCTCAGCATTCAACACCATAGTGCCCACAAAGCTCATCACTGAGCTAAGGACCCTGGGACTAAACACCTCCTTCTGCAACTGGATCCTGAACTTCCTGACGGTCCGCCCCCAGGTGATAAGGGTAGGCAACAACACATCTGCCAAGCTGATCCTCAACACAGGGGCCCCTCAAGGATGTGTGCTTAGTCCCCTCCTCTACTCTCTGTTACACACAACTGCGTTGCCAAGCACGACTCCAACACCATCAATACATTTGCTGACAACACAACGGTTGCCTGATCACTGACAACAATGAGACAGCCTAGAGGGAGGAGGTGAGAGACCTGGCAGTATGGTGCCAGGACAACAACCTCTCCCTCATCATGAGCAAGACAAAAGGGGATGATCGTGGACTACAGGAAAAGGAGGGCTGAAAATGCCCCCATTCACATCGACGGGGCTGTAGTGGGGCGGGTCGAGAGTATCATGGTCCAAACACACCAAGAAAGTTGTGAAGAGGGCATGCCTTTTCCCCCTCAGGAGACTGAAAAGATTTGGTATGGGTCCCCCAGATCCTCAAAAAGTTCTACAGCTTCACCATCGAGAGCATCCTGATTCGTTGCATCACTGCCTGGCATGGCAACTGCTCGGCATCTGACCGTAAGGCTCTACAGAGGCTAGTGCGTATGGCCAAGCTTCCTGCCATCCAGGACCAATATACTAGATTCCAGTCACCCAAGTCATAGAATGTTCCCTCTGCTACTGCATGGCTAGCGGTGCCGGAGCTCCAAGTTTTGGTCCAAAAGGTTCCTTAACAGCTTCTACCCCCAAGACATGACTGCTGAACAATTAATCAAAATGCCACCTTGACTATTTGCATTGACCCCTCCCCCCCCTTTGTTTTTACACTGCTGCTACTCGCTGTTTATTATCTATGCATAGTCACTTTACCCCTCTACCTACATGTACAAATTACCTCGACTAACCTCGGTCTCCCCCTCTGAAGCCTTTTGTTGGGACCTTGCTAGTTCTAACTCCATCTTGTAGAGCATGACACACACACACAGGCACACGTGGTGCATACACATACACAGAGGCATGCATGCAGATACACTCACTAACACACACCACCGTGCAGGCACACACAAGTATTAACACAGACACATACAGTGCCAGTCAAAAGTTTGGACACACCTACTCATTCAAGTTTTTTTTATGTTTTATTTTCTACATTGGAATCATGTAGTAACCAAAAAAGTGTTAAACAAATCCAAAATAAATTTCATATTTGAAGTTCTCCAAAGTAGCCACCCTTGATAACATCTTTGCACACTCTTGGCATTCTCTCAACCAGCTTCATGAGGTATGCATTTCAATTAACAGGTGTAAAAAGTTTATTTGTGGATTTTCCTTGGCATTTGAGCCAATCAGTTGTGTTCAGACAAGGTAGGGATGGCATACAGAAGATAGCCCTGTTTGGTAAAAGACCAAGTCCATATTATGGCAAGAACAGCTCAAATAAGCAAAGAGAAACGACCGTCAATCATTACTTTAAGACATGAAGGTCAGTCAATCCAGAAAGTTCAAGAACTTAGAAAGTGCAGTTGCAAAAACAATCAAGCGCTATGATGAAACTGGCTCTCATGAGGACCACTACAGGAAAGGAAGACCCAGAGTTACCTCTGCTGCAGAGGATAAGTTCATTAAAGTTACCATCCTCAGAAATGGGCAATTAACTGCACCTCAGATTGCACCTCACAGAGTTCAAGTAACAGACACATCTCAAACATCAACTGTTCAGAGGAGACTGTGTGAATCAGGCCTTCATGGTCAAATTGCTGCAAAGAAACCACTACTTAAGGACACCAATAAGAAGAAGAAGAAACACAAGCAAGAAACACTAGCAATGAACATTAGACCAGTGGAATTCTGCCCGTTGGTCTGATGAGTCCAAATCTGAGATTGTTGGTTCCAACCGCCGTGTCTTCGTGAGAAGCAGAGTAGGTGAACGGATGATGTCCACGTGTGGATCCCACCGTGAAGCTTGGAGGAGGTGTAGAAAATAGAAAAAATAACCCTTGACTGGTACTGTACATGCTCATGAACCCAACACACACACACACCAACACGCGGGCACGCATGAACACACACACACACACACACACACACACACACACAGTCATGTGAAGCGCTACCACACTCTGTTTAGTCCAGAGCTGGAATTCCCCCCACAGATAGTATGCAACTGTTACAAATTGACATTTTAGACATGTAACGCAATGCCTTAAAATGACCTAATTCAGTCTGTCTCGTTGATAGTCAAAGGTGACAATACTCCCTCTCCGAGAGCCCTGCATGGGCACATATCTGGTATACTGTACATACACTATAATACATGTTGACTAGGTTGCCAATGGGTTACTTGGAGCTTAAAGTAATTGGCAATGTCCTAATCGTGCGTGTATTTTTTAATTGATTGTGAAGCAGTTAATGCTTGTCATGGTCTGACATTGGTTCTAAAGAGCCACTACTAATTACATGGAATCCCTTGCCGTTGTGCACTTGGGCAAGGCACTTAACCGCTTAATCTGCTCCAGATTCGCTGCTCTGCAATTGACCCTGACTTCCAACCCCTTCTGGTGTGTGTCTGTTTGTGTGTGTGTTTCTTGGGTGTTGGGTTTAAAGCACAAGGACATTACCAGGTACACTTTAAATAGCAGGACTGAAGCAACAATTTCTAATATACAGATGCAACCTCCTCTTTATATCTCCCACTGTCCTTTTTCACGTTGGGAGGGTAGTAGGCTAGTAGTCTTCACAGGATAAACCCACCGAAATAAATCCCCATCCATTTTTTTGTGATGCCCATTTGCCATCTAGTGGCGTTCAATGGTAATCAGTTGAGCGAAAAAGGGGAAAAAAGTGTTGTATTTATTGTATTAGAGGTGGTTTAACTCCATTGTTTGTGAACAATGACTTTGTATATCTTCAAAATCTAAAATGAAGTCGTCTGATGTGTCACAAAGTCATGTAGGCTGCTGTATGTCTAGCACACACCAGGGATAAACGGGCCCTGAACTGCACTGCACCACTAATTGTTTAACAACCACCGATCCAGCTGTGTTCCCTCGCACACTTGTCATCAGAAGAAATGAGACTCACAGGGCTGATGTTTTTTTTCCTTATTTTCTGCCACCATGATACAAGAGCTGCAACATCACCAATCTGTGTCTCTGTTTGTAAGAGTGGAAATATCACGCTTTTCAATGAACTTCACCCACTGTGTGGAGGTCGAGGTTTCCATAGAAAGCTTTAAAAGAAGGATGTTGTTCACTTACTATTTGGCATCACCCACTACATTGTAATAGGCATTAGGATGAATCGCTACTCGCTACTGTAAATCGCTCTGGATAAGAGTGTCTGCTAAATGACAAACATTTGAATGTGCAAATGAATGTTTGTATACAGGCAGTCCGTTCAGTCCCGTTCTATTGTGTTTTATCAACACACAGCCCAGTGATACGTGGCCACTACCAGATATTATCACGTTAAGAAACGATGAAGAGTAACAAGCCATTTTTAAGATAAGGTCATGGTGATTTCTTTTCTTTTTTTGTGGAGCTGAAAAGGTTTAATGTGACAACAAGCACCACAGCATCATCTGCTGGATATAATGGTAATCTGAAGGACAGCAGAAAATACAGTGTATTGTTCACAGTGGCTATCACCTGACTTTAAAGGAAAAGTTTGCTTTTTTTACAACCAAATCAACAACAAAGAATCAGTAAATAGCATGTTATAGAAGGGTTCACACAAGTTTTTTTTATTTGCGATTTCACTTGTTTTTGAGAAACTTATTCCAACCAGCGATTAATTTTCTTATCCTTTTTGTGCAAGGAAACGGAAACGCGTTCTCAGTATTGTGATGCAGGTCTTTAGATGTTGTACACCTGAAATTGTGTCATTCCGAACATGATCCACAACGTTATATTCCATTTTTGTGCGACTCAATCTGTTTCCCCTATTCAGCTGTTCAATTCTCTGTCCAGCCTGCTGCTATAACGGATGGAGAGGTATCGCTCGAGTCGCAACAAACTGGAATATAATATCATGTAATGACACAAATTCATGTGTACAACGTCTAAAGACCTGCATCACTATACGGAGAGCTTTTCCGTTTCTAAAAGAACGTATTTAGGTGTTTTTTGGAGGCTTTGTTCGTGGTGTTTTTTTAGATCCCCGTACTGCACAACGAGGATGAGTAAATTAATCGCTGGTTGGGATAAATTGATCAAAAAGTCCCTCCTATAACATTTAAAAAAAATAGAGATTTGGTTGTTAAAAAAAAGCTAAAAATCTCATCGTAGTGCTAGAAGAACTATGTGGCCCTACGGTGATCCATTATAATTACGGCTAATATAGCTGCAGTTTCATGCACCAGACTTCTGTGTGCAATGGTCTGGGGACAAGTTCATTAGGCTACAGCTGTGACAGCCCTATAAAATGCCTCAATAACATTACACTATACAGCAGGGCCAGTCATACACATGACACACACACACGTTTTTATTTTTTAAATTGCAACAATAATAGCAATAGTTCCACATACTTTACCCGAAGTTCCGAACATACCCTGTTTGAAGATTACGCATATAAACCAGTTTAATTCTGTGAGGGGGACACAGTTGTTTTTGCGTTCATTTGCCTCGCATTGCAGTAGAAGTTCCGACAGGGGTAACATGAGTACAGCCTATCAACTGGTCCCAGCCAGCCTGTCTGTGGAGCCGAGCCTTAAACGCAGTTGATCTGACCAATTGAATACCCGGAGGCTATTTCAGCAGGAGGGGTCTTCAAATACGTCGACTCTATTTTTTTTTTTTTGCTATGACCTTATGTTACACTTGGCAGGTGGACAACACAAATCAACGGCTACTTCTGGGACATTGAATACATTCTCCTGGGCACAAGACAGAAAGAGTCACCACGACTATTGGTTTGGAAAACAAAACACACGAAAGAGGAATCATGTCGGGGATCAGAGGTTCTGTCAATTTGCTAAGGGTCGCAGTGAGGTCGCAGATCGTCTCCAAAGCCACCCTGTCGCACAAGCCTGCGAAGCACCACTTATCCGTGGGGGTAAGTCGGCTACATGCGGAAGGTTGCTGCGCACTTTCCCTTTCTAGAGTTCGCCCTTTCGCTACGAATCCGTGTTATTTATTTCGATTTCAGACTTTGGTTTGCCTTGTGAGGCTATATCAACGTCAGCTGGTTTAATGGGGGAAGTGCGCAAAACGACATTATCACTGTAAATCCATTCACGTAGGCTAGTAACCTGTTGCACGCGTGACTATTTCAAGTTCTTAATTTTATAGATGTGTTTGGCATCGATAACTATACTGCTCACACCCACCGCCTTGTGGTCTAGCTCATGTGCATGGAGCCCACTTGAGATTGTGCCAATTGTGTGACCTTGTAAAACTTTACCAGATTGTGCCCAGTACGATTTAAAACTAGCTCAGCAAGGACTTTGTGAAGGAAACTGAAACAGAAATGGCACACCACTGTCACTGTCACTAAACTGTATCCTGTATTTTGCTAGAATAATGTAATTCTAATTTAAATGAATCTGCCAATTGCTTTAATATGCCAGTAGTTTTTTTTTTGTATAAGAGTGCAAAGGCGTGCATGTGCAATGAAACCAATAAATGCCCTTCTTGGCCTGACAGCTGTTATTAATGTCTCGAGACTGAATGGCCAGGGAACACAATATGTGGTTATGTTTTCCAAGATGAAATTGTTACAGGTCTTAACATGTGTCATGTGTTGTTTTCATCCAGGAGCAAGCCATTGCTATGACGGCCTTTTTCGTCACCATCCTGGGGCCCTCTGGTTATGTCCTGGCTCACCTGGAGGACTACAAGCACCACTCCTAAGTGGACCTGTCCTGGCTGGCCCCCAGGCAACCTCACCTGTGCATTACTCCCGATGACGTCTCCTGAAGTCTCCTAAAAACCCTTTTTATGAGTGACGATTCTATTAATGAATGTACCAATAAATGAATGCCCTAGCACTATGAATGCGTCATCTTGAGATCTAAACAATCACATACATTAACTTTTTCGAGCACCTACATTTTTAAGCAGATAAGGTGGGCAGAAGATCGATTTCGGTTTCTTACAAAAATAGACAACATATTATATTCTGATAGCGAACAGTCTTGTAGTGCATTTATAAATGTGTGTTTTTGCCTCACGACAAATTGTATACGGGTTATGCAGCATTATTCAGTAATGGGAGACCTGTGACTCAGCCCTATTTAAGAACCATTCCATTCGGTCTTTAAAAAGGGGCGCACTCTGCAGTAAATGTGATGATTAGACTATTGTGGTATTGCCAATACGCAAGTGGATTAGAAAGTAACAAAAATTGAGGCACTGCCAGCAAACAAGTTAATTAGTAATGTGTAATGGGAAGAATTGCAGGTTAGGCCTATTCATTCAGGGTAGGCCAATTCATTCAGGTTAGGCCAATTCATTCAGGTTAGGCCTATTCATTCAGGTTAGGCCTATTCATTCAGGGTAGGCCTATTCATTCAGGTTAGGCCTATTCATTCAGGTTAGGCCTATTCCTTCAGGGTAGGCCTATTCCTTCAGGTTAGGCCTATTCCTTCAGGGTAGGCCTATTCATTCAGGTTAGGCCTATACATTCAGGGTAGGCCTATTCATTCAGGTTAGGCCTATTCCTTCAGGGTAGGCCTATTCATTCAGGGTAGGCCTTTTCATTCAGGTTAGGCCTATTCATTCAGGTTAGGCCTATTCATTCAGGTTAGGCCTATTCATTCAGGGTAGGCCTATTCCTTCAGGTTAGGCCTATTCATTCAGGTTAGGCCTATTCCTTCAGGGTAGGCCTATTCCTTCAGGTTAGGCCTATTCCTTCAGGTTAGGCCTATTCATTCAGGTTAGGCCTATTCACTCAGGTTAGGCCTATACATTCAGGGTAGGCCTATTTATTCAGGTTAGGCCTATTCCTTCAGGGTAGGCCTATTCATTCAGGCTAGGCCTATTCCTTCAGGGTAGACCTATTCAGTCAGGGTAGGCCTATTCATTCAGGTTAGGCCTATTCATTCAGCATGGCCGAGAATATAGATGTAGCCCTTTACTGCAGTCAGTGAACAAAAGCGCTCCTCTTGACCTCATGGGTGGAATGTTATTACTACTTTTCATAATTTCATCATTAATAAACATATTTATTTATTTTATTTAGGAAAATCCAGTGTTTCCATGTCAAACAGTTTTGTTATATTTGAGTCTTCTGTGATGTGCAGTTGAAGTCGGAAGTTTACATGCACTTAGGTTGGAGTCATTAAAACTTGTTTTTCGACCACTCCACAAATTTCTTGTTAACAAACTATAGTTTTGGTAAGTCGGTAAGGACATCTACTTTGTGCCTGACATAAGTATTTTTTCCAACAATTGTTTACAGACAGATTATTTAACTTATAATTCATTGTATCACAAGTCCAGTGGGTCAGAAGTTTACATACACTAAATTGACTGTGCCTTTAAACAGCTTGGAAAATTCCAGAAAATCTCATGGCTTAGAAGCTTCTGATAGGTTATTTGACATCATTTGGAGGTGTACCTGTGGATGTATTTCAAGGCCTACCTTCAAACTCAGTGCCTCTTTGCTTGACATCATGGGAAAATCAAAAGAAATCAGCCAAGGCCTCAGAAAAAAAAATGTAGACCTCTACAAGTCTGGTGTATCCTTGGGAGCAAATTCCAAATACATGAAGGAACCATGTTCATCTGTACAAACAATTGTTTGCAAGTATAAACACCATGGGACCACGCAGCCGTCATACCGCTCAGGAAGGAGACACGTTCAAAGGACCTTGTGAAGACGCTGGAGGAAACATGTACAAAAGTATCTATATCCACAGTAAAACGAGTCCTAAATCGACATAACCTGAATGTCTGCTCAGCAAGGAAGAAGCCACTGCTCCAAAACTGCCATAAACAAGCCAGACTACGGTTTGCAACTGCACATGGGGACAAAGATTGTACTTTTTGCAGAAATGTCCTCTGATCTGATGAAACAAAAATAGAACTGTTTGGCCTTAATTACCATCGTTATGTTTGGAGGAAAAAGGGGGAAGCTTGTAAGCCGAAGAACACCATCCCAACTGTGAAGCACGACGGTGGCAGCATCATGTTGTGGGTGTGCTTTGCTGCAGGAGGGACTGGTGCACTTCACAAAATAGATCACATCATGAAGTAGGAAAATTATGTGGATACTGTATATTGAAGCAACATCTCAAGATATCAGTCAGGAAGTTAGCTTGGTCGCAAATGGGTCTTCCTAATGGACAATGACCCCAAGGATACTTCCAACGTTGTGGCTAATTGAGTGTATGTAAACTTCTGACCCACTGGGAATGTAATGATATAAATAAAAGCTGAAATAAATCATTTCACATTTCACATTCTTAACATAAAGTAGTTATCCTAACTGACCTAAGACAGGGAATTTTTATTAGGATTAAATGTCAGGAATTGTGAAAAACTGAGTTTAAATGTATTTGGCTAAGGTGTATGTAAACTTCCGACTTCAACTGTGTATAAGGTGTAATTTTGGGATGGAAACTCAAATTGAACACATTTCAACTCTATATCTGACATGGTACAGATGTCTTTTTTATTAAGCCCATAACCATGTGTGTGAGGTGTATACTTTTGTTTCAAAGTAGATTTGTTTAAGACTACCAAGAAATGCTCTGTGTGACCCTGATTAAGCCCACTGCAGTAAAATGTTAAGATATTATATAAACTATCCATTTGTGACATGAACATGTTGTATACTTGAAAGGACGTAAACAAAACTATATCACTTCAGAAAAAGGTTTGGCATTCTCCCCAATGAACACTTACCATTACATTGCATCAACCACCAGAGGGCAGCTTTTACTATCAATAATAATGTTTCTACCATACAGGTCATGTACAGTGTTTCCCAATCCTGGCACTAACACACTTGATTCAACTAATCAACTAAAAATCAAACCTTTTGTTGAATCTGCTGTGTTAATGCTAGTAGGGAAAACCAAAGATGTGCACACCTTTGGGTCCCCGGGACCAGGATTGGGAAACACTGGGTGATTGTATCCATCTATTTACATAATGACAGAAGATGTTCATTTCTTCTTTACAGTAGCTTTCTTAACCTGATATGAAGCCTCTTATTTCCCACCAAGTTAAATCGGGGAGCCGGACCAACCATCCAAGATCCCCCAACAGTTCCCGAGAGCTTCCCCTCAACTCTCCGAGTCATTCTGTCCCCCACCAAGTAACTCCACTCCCACTCGTCTCCAGTTCCACCTCCCAACCCTCAGTTTCCCTCAGCCCATCCCAACTGTCTCTAGTGGCAACCCTCTTCAGATTTCTACCCACCGTGTATCTTTCAACTATGCTGTGATGTTTAACGTACAATTTGAATCTATTTCATCGAATAGAATCCCCCGATTGCGAGGCGAATATAGTGCTCTCTGTGCACTAGCTTAGAACAATGCAACTGTCAAAAGATTGCACCGTCTACAGAAACACAAGAGACAGGAATAGATAATTTCATTCCGTAGATCATTTCAATAAAATGTGCAACGCAAGGAAAAACACTGGGTCAAATAAAGGCGACCTCATCACACTGTTTAATTCTGTCTTTTGAGATTGTAAACAAGATTCAAGTCCATTTGAAACAACATTTACCAGAAAGGATTATGACGGTAGGAAGACGACTGTTTTTGACCCTCCCTCTCCCTCTCTACCGCACCTGCAGTCTCGACCTCTGAATGCACTGCTATGAAAAGCCAACTGACATTTACTCCTGAGGTGCTGACCTGTTGCACCCTCTACAACCACCGTGATTATTATTTGACCCTGCTGGTCATCTACGAACGTTTGAACATCTTGAAGAACAATCTGGGTTTAGTGGCCATGTACTCTTATAATCTCCACCTGGCACAGCCAGAAGAGGACTGTGTTTTAGGCTGGGTTTCTGTATAAGCGCGTTGTGACATCTGATGTAAAAAGGGCTCTATAAATACATTTGATTTGATGAGCCAAATATTTCAACTGTAAAAGGCAGATCACATACCCATAGTGCCAATCCAAACACCCTGATCAAAGCAGCTAAAATGCCTCCTAAAGTTAAACACAACCCAGAACACGGTTTTGGATTTGAGAATCTAGTTTACTCAAAAGCTGTACACAGTCATTGAGAACGTTTACATGCACACTAATAATTCGATATTAAACTGATAATGACGGTAGGTGGATTATGCAATAGTCATATAAACACCTTACTCTGTTTATCTTAATCGTCGTAAAACGGGTTTTCTGAGCAATCTTTATAATTACTAGGACAGGTAAACACCTTCATCGGCGTTCCAGCGGTGTATTTGAGCTGCGCATGTGCTAGCACAAACCGAGCAAACCTCTCTGGCGAGTGAAGCGTGTTCAGAACGACTGAATGTATGCGTCTCAGAAGTAGTTTTCACATACAAATATGCTTCCCAAAAATAACATGTTCGCAGTGGTAGAACAGTGCTTATTTAGATTGGCGATTTTCAGCATTTTTCAGAGTGCCACCGGGTAGCCTGATTTCAGATGTGTTCATGCAATCAGGATTATTAGGAACTTCGTTCTTCTTGCAAAGCATGTAAACATTTTAATCAAACTATTATGCTTATCTGACTATTCATAATAATTGCATTATTGTGTGCATTTAACCGCACTCATTGTCTATGTGACGACTCTGCCTGCACTGATCAAATTCAGATCAAATTTACTCCCTGTACCTGCTTCGCCTCTCCAGCGTCATTCCAGGTGACAGATATGGCTTTTTCTTTGCAACTCTGCCTAGAAGGCCAGCATCCCGGAGTCGCCTCTTCACTGTTGATGTTGAGACTGGTGTTTTGCGTGTACTATGTAATGAAGCTGCCAGTTGAGGACTTGTGATGCGTCTGTTTCTCGAACTAGACACTCTAATGTACTTGTCCTCTTGCTCAGTTGTGCACGGGGGGCCTCCCACTCCTTTTTTTATTCTGGTTAGGGCCAATTTGCTCTAATCTGTAAAGAGAGTAATACACAGTGTTGTACGAGATCTTCAGTTTCTTGGTAATTTCTCACATGGAATAGCCTTCATTTCTCAGAACAAGAATAGACTGACGAGTTTCAGAAGAAAGGTCTTTGTTTCTGGTTATTTTGAGCCTGTAATCAAACTCACAAATGTTGACGCTCCAGATACTCAACTAGTCTAAAGAAGGCCAGTTTAATTGCTTCTTTAAATCAGCATAACAGTTTTCAGCTATGCTAACATAATTGCAAAAGGGTTTCTAATGATCAATTAGGGTTTTCTAACAATCAAATGTAGACCGCATTATCTACCAAGAGAATTCTCTTCGATTATAATCACAGCCGTATATATCCCCCCCCAAGCAGACACATCGATGGCTCTGAACGAACTTTATTTAACTCTCTGCAAACTGGAAACGATTTATCCGGAGGCTGCATTCATTGTAGCTGGGGATTTTAACAAGGCTAATCTGAAAACAAGACTCCCCAAATTTTATCAGCATATCGATTGCGCAACCAGGGGAGGAAAGACCTTGGATCATTGTTACTCTAACTTCCGCGACGCATATAAGGCCCTGCCCCGCCCCCCTTTCGGAAAAGCTGACCACGACTCCATTTTGTTGATCCCTGCCTACAGACAGAAACTAAAACAAGAGGCTCCCACGCTGAGGTCTGTCCAACGCTGGTCCGACCAAGCTGACTCCACACTCCAAGACTGCTTCCATCACGTGGACTGGGAGATGTTTCGTATTGCGTCAGATAACAACATTGACGAATACGCTGATTTGGTGTGCGAGTTCATTAGAACGTGCGTTGAAGATGTCGTTCCCATAGCAACGATTAAAACATTCCCTAACCAGAAACCGTGGATTGATGGCAGCATTCGTGTGAAACTGAAAGCGCGAACCACTGCTTTTAATCAGGGCAAGGTGTCTGGTAACATGACCGAATACAAACAGTGCAGCTATTCCCTCCGCAAGGCTATCAAACAAGCTAAGCGCCAGTACAGAGACAAAGTAGAATCTCAATTCAACGGCTCAGTCACAAGAGGCATGTGGCAGTGTCTACAGTCAATCACGGACTACAGGAAGAAATCCAGCCCAGTCACGGACCAGGATGTCTTGCTCCCAGGCAGACTAAATAACTTTGTTGCCCGCTTTGAGGACAATACAGTGCCACTGACACGGCCTGCAACGAAAACATGCAGTCTTTCCTTCACTGCAGCCGAGGTGAGTAAGACATTTAAACGTGTTAACCCTCGCAAGGCTGCAGGCCCAGACGGCATCCCCAGCCGCGCCCTCAGAGCATGCGCAGACCAGCTGGCCGGTGTGTTTACGGACATATTCAATCAATCCCTATACCAGTCTGCTGTTCCCACATGCTTCAAGAGGGCCACCATTGTTCCTGTTCCCAAGAAAGCTAAGGTAACTGAGCTAAACGACTACCGCCCCGTAGCACTCACATCCGTCATCATGAAGTGCTTTGAGAGACTAGTCAAGGACCATATCACCTCCACCCTACCTGACACCCTAGACCCACTCCAATTTGCTTACCGCCCAAATAGGTCCACAGACGATGCAATCTCAACCACACTGCACACTGCCCATCTGGACAAGAGGAATACCTATGTGAGAATGCTGTTCATCGACTACAGCTCGGCATTCAACACCATAGTACCCTCCAAGCTCGTCATCAAGCTCGAGACCCTGGGTCTCGACCCCGCCCTGTGCAACTGGGTACTGGACTTCCTGACGGGCCGCCCCCAGGTGGTGAGGGTAGGCAACAACATCTCCTCCCCGCTGATCCTCAACACTGGGGCCCCACAAGGGTGCGTTCTGAGCCCTCTCCTGTACTCCCTGTTCACCCACGACTGCGTGGCAACGCACGCCTCCAACTCAATCATCAAGTTTGCGGACGACACAACAGTGGTAGGCTTGATTACCAACAACGACGAGACGGCCTACAGGGAGGAGGTGAGGGCCCTCGGAGTGTGGTGTCAGGAAAATAACCTCACACTCAACGTCAACAAAACTAAGGAGATGATTGTGGACTTCAGGAAACAGCAGAGGGAACACCCCCCTATCCACATCGATGGAACAGTAGTGGAGAGGGTAGCAAGTTTTAAGTTCCTCGGCATACACATCACAGACAAACTGAATTGGTCCACTCACACAGACAGCATCGTGAAGAAGGCGCAGCAGCGCCTCTTCAACCTCAGGAGGCTGAAGAAATTCGGCTTGTCACCAAAAGCACTCACAAACTTCTACAGATGCACAATCGAGAGCATCCTGGCGGGCTGTATCACCGCCTGGTATGGCAACTGCACCGCCCTCAACCGTAAGGCTCTCCAGAGGGTAGTGAGGTCCGCACAACGCATCACCGGGGGCAAACTACCTGCCCTCCAGGACACCTACACCACCCAATGTCACAGGAAGGCCATAAAGATCATCAAGGACATCAACCACCCGAGCCACTGCCTGTTCACCCCGCTATCATCCAGAAGGCGAGGTCAGTACAGGTGCATCAAAGCTGGGACCGAGAGACTGAAAAATAGCTTCTATCTCAAGGCCATCAGACTGTTAAACAGCCACCACTAACACTGAGTGGCTGCTGCCAACACACTGACACTGACTCAACTCCAGCCACTTTAATAATGGGAATTGATGGGAAATGATGTAAATATATCACTAGCCACTTTAAACAATGCTACCTTATATAAATGTTACTTACCCTACATTATTCATCTCATATGCACACGTATATACTGTACTCTATATCATCGACGGTATCCTTATGTAATACATGTATCACTAGCCACTTTATACTATGCCACTTTGTTTACATACTCATCTCATTTGTACATACTGTACTCGATACCATCTACTGTATCTTGCCTATGCTGCTCTGTACCATCACTCATTCATATATCCTTATGTACATATTCTTTATCCCCTTACACTGTGTACAAGACAGTAGTTTTGGAATTGTTAGTTAGATTACTTATTACTGCATTGTTGGAACTAGAAGCACAAGCATTTCGCTACACTCGCATTAACATCTGCTAACCATGTGTATGTGACAAATAAAATTTGATTTGATTTGATTTTAAAATGATAAACTTGGATTAGCTAACACAACGTGCCATTGGACCACAGGAGTGATGGTTGCTGATAATGGGTCTCTGTATGCCCTCTGCCATTTCCAGCTACAATAGTCATTTACAACATTAACCATGTCTAACCTGCATTTCTGATCAATTTTATGTTCTTTTAATGGACAACACTTGTGCTCTTCTTTCAAAAACAAGGACATTTCTAAGTGCATACCCTTGGTATACCCTTGGCATACCCTTGGCTAAGGGTATGCTTAGAGGTGTGTGTGTGATGAAGAGCACCGTGTTGTTTTTGCACCCGACAGGATGCGGATGGTCTCCAGACAGTACAGCTGGCAGGAGGGTTGGAAGTCTCGCTCCAGGAAGCCCAGCACTAGCTCCCCCAACCTCTGAGGACGGGGCGCAAGCAACAGCATGACTAG
Source organism: Oncorhynchus mykiss (assembly GCF_057628025.1). Taxonomy (NCBI): domain Eukaryota; kingdom Metazoa; phylum Chordata; class Actinopteri; order Salmoniformes; family Salmonidae; genus Oncorhynchus; species Oncorhynchus mykiss. The sequence continues at coordinate 53,648,331 of NC_143022.1, read as the reverse complement.
ACAACTCAGTATGCAGGTATGTCAGCGCTACCGACGGTTTCTATGGGAATGGGGTGCTTGGTAAATACTTCAGTCCAGTCCCTTGCCAGCATTCAACAAAGGCCTTTCACCCTCTCGAAGAGAAAATGTGTTATTTTCACGAGGTTCAACATCAGTGGGAAATAGGTGTTTAGGATGGTATTTTGCAAGTTCTGCATTAGGTTTTAAATCCCAGAAAGTCCTCAGTTTGGGTTTACTACAACTATGTAAAACAGACCAAGTCAGAATCAAAGCTACCAAGCCACCCTGTGATCTGTGAATATCTCAAGTGGTATTAGTCGTATGTTCCGGATACACATGGTATACACTGTCCAACAAAATGCTTACTTGCAGGTTCCTTCTCGACAATGCAACAACAGTAAGATTTAATAACAGATAAGAATACAAACATAAAGTAAATGGCTCAGTAGAATATAATAAACATTTTAGCATACGTATCAACCGGGAAGGCACAATTTGTAGTCCAATATTTTGGGGACAAGTGTTTAAATTGTTCAGGATTTAGCAATAATAATGTGTGTGTACAGTACCAGTAAAAAAGTTGACACACCTACTCATTCAAGGGTTTTTCTTTATTTTTACTGTTTTCTATATTGTAGAATAATAGTGAATACATCAACACTAATAACACACATGGAATCATGTAGTAAACAAAAAAGTGTTAAACAAATCAAAATATATTTTATATTTGAGATTCTTCAAAGTAGCCAGCATTTGCCTTGATGACAGCTTTGCACACTCTTGGCATTGTCTCAACCGGCTTCACCTTTTTCCAACAGTCTTGAAGGAGTT